>NC_034409.1:183606306-183742615 GCF_002078875.1 Numida meleagris | reverse complement strand
GAAAGGAAAGGAAAGGAAAGGAAAGGAAAGGAAAGGAAAGGAAAGGAAAGGAAAGGAAAGGAAAGGAAAGGAAAGGAAAGGAAAGGAAAGGAAACCCCACTAATTGACAGACATGGGAGGTGGGATTCACCTCCTGTCTGCGATGGAGCTGCAGCTCAGTGTGCCAGCTCTACAGCAACCACAAAGAGCTCCATGCCTAACCCAGAGGGAGAAGTATCCAATTTTGGGATGTGATTCACTGACCCATTTTAGGTCACCCTGCAAGGCAGTACAGGATGAGAGCAGTTCTCTATGCTCAGCTGCTTTAGGAACAGTACAGAGGTAGCCAGTAGATGTTTCAGGGCTTGATGTGGCTGGTAATATGGGGATGTCTGGTGCCACCTGAGATGCTCTGAAGTCCCTGAGATGTCCCCGTGGGCAAGCAGATATAACAGAGCACCTGTGGGAGGCACATGCCCCTCTGGACCTGCAGTCAGGATATTCTGGGGTATCTCCAGTGGCATGAAAGATAAATACTTGGGATACTCAGCTGAGCTCATACTGTCTCATAGAATCATCACAGAATCGTTTGAGTCGGAAGGGACCCTTAAGGGTCATCTAGTCTAACTCCCCTGCAGTAAACAGTGATATCTAAAGCTAGATCAGGTGCTCAGGGCCTGGTACAGGTCTCCTTATCATTTGGTCTCTGGAAACCTGTGAGGAGCTCTTAGATGTGATACAGGACATACAGGAGACCCTTGCCACCTGCAGTGGCACCTGGAGGCTGAGCAGGGGCCTCACAGAATTACTTTCCATGTAATTCTTTGTCTGGAACAGGCTGCCCAGGGAGATGGGGGAGTCACTGTCCCTGGAGGTGTTCAGGAACCATGGAGATGTGGCACTGAGGGACATGGTCAGTGGGCATGGTGGGGGTGGGCTGATGGTTGGACCAGATGATCTTGGAGGTCTTTTCTAACCATAATGATTCTGTTATTCTCTCATTCTCTGATTCTTTGTTCCTCCTGCAGCTGGTTTGAAGCCATGAGCCATTTAGGTCACACAAATTAGAGCAGAACGTAAGTTCGGAATAACAATATTTAATATTTACATATATCAGTGAAACCAGTGATTACAGAGGTGTCCCCATTAGTACACAGACACAACATTAAGCATCCCTGGGGCAGGACAGCTGGGAACAAACAGGTGGTAGCAGTACATTTACCTTTCCGTGGGATGCTATGTACAGGTGGGTGTCTTTCCTTGTACTGATGCTGGTACAGCCCAAACTGGCTCTCTCGTTAAGATAAGAAACAGGGAGACAAAACTCAAAGGATGAGGGCAGGGCTGATGTGTAAGGGCCGTGAAGAGCTCATTAAGTCCATCTCTCAGTCTGGCTACATGCTGAGCATCCTTCTAGCTGCCTCCTTGTCTTCCTTCCTGGTTGAATCAGTTGGTGTCTGTTTTTTATGGCAGCATTGCCCAGGCTTTGCTGCTTACAGTGCACATCAGATTTTAGGCCACCTGGCAAGTTTGGATGCACCTAGTCACGTTGGCAAACCTCAAAGAGTCTTACACTCACTTTACAACAGGTATTTTAAGCTTCATAGGCCAGGCTCCCTGCTTCCAGGGGTGAAGCTGTGCTTCAAGGAGATGTCCGTGTGCTCCTCTTCTTAGCACAACTGACATTTCCTTCACCAGTTTTTGCAAAGGGTTCATGTGCTGCATTGGGGGATGGCACATATGGCCCTGTGTGTGTCTGGAAAGTCTGGGTGTGCACAGAAGACTTTCTCCCATGCTACAATACAGAAATACGAACACTTTACTGAGAAAACATAAATGCCTCTTTTTGAAAAATGAATTCCAACAGTTTTAGATATATTCAGGTTTTCATAACTCTCGACATGCATTCGGGATAGACAACAATTTTCTTACACTTTGCCTGACTCAGGGGAGTCAGAGGCATGTCCAAGAATTAGCCTTTGAGGAAGTCAGTGATGCAATGGGGATTCTGAAACTTGCCAGTCGTGGGCTTTGGCATTAAGGGCTTGGCTGTGAATGATGATGGAGAATTACACAGATCCTCCTTGGGATTACTGTGCTGTAACACTAAGACTTATGCAATTTGCTGCCTTTCAGATTATATCTCTGATTTGCTACTTAGCTGTGTGTAATTACTCGCCTTTTTGATTTAATGTTTTTCTTTACCAGTTAATTGCTTGTGCATGTGATCTATTCTAGAATAGCCCTACAGAGCCGTGCAGAATTTAGTGAGACTTCTATGCAGTCTTGCAAGGGCAAAATTGATGCTGAGGTTCTCCTTTGGACTTAGTTAAACTCTTGCTCCAAAACCTACTGTCTACATTGACCCAAACGTTCCTCCAGGGCTACTGCACATATCAGATTCTCCTGAAGAACTGGGCTCTGGTGACAGCAAGATACCAAACAAGAAAGGCATTTGGATCCAGGCTGGCTGAGGGAGGCTGAAGTCTATGTGCTTCATTTGGCTCCGCAGTGCCCAGGTGCAGCTCAGTATATTCTCTGTTCATCCTAAAGTAGAACTGGGCACCTGGGTAGCAAGTTAAGAGGAACACACAAGTGAGCTGAAGGTAAGTCTGAGGGAGACAGGAAGCTATTTACATCCAGGCAGAGCTATTTACATCCTGCTTTGTGCAGCTGATAAATGCACACATTGTCAGTGATTCAGTTTCCCAGGTACACAGAGGCCAAATGGTGAGCTTCTATTTGGGGACCTTGCTTTATACATAAACATGGCAGACCAGCCCAGACAGATTTGTGTTTTTGCCAGTACCTGAGTTTCAGCAGGAGTATTTAGAGAGATGGAAATTTGGAAATGACCCAGCCATTTTCAACCTTGATTTCTTCATTAAAAAAATCCACTTTACCCCCCTGAAACTCCTGAACATTTGTGGGTTTCTTTGTTCCCCCTCATAAATACAGCACAGTGCATTATTCTTATAACTTTGCAGCTCAAGGCATGTCTTGGTATCCTCTGCAGGTGGTTCACATTCCCGAAATATTTGTCTGAAAGGCAATGAATGGAAGACTATTAATTAATATTCCAGAGGGATATCAGACTTACTGCAAGCATCTTGTACAATGAAAGCAAAGATTGGAAAGGAAGCAGTGGTGATAAATGACATTGGAAAGAAGTTTTCTACTATTCTGCAAAATGACATTTTTACTACCAATAAAAATTCCTCTATTTCTTATATTTCTCATTTGCACATATTGGAGGGCCATTACACTTTAACCAAAGGGCTTCTTGAGCAGAAACACAATTGTGCAACTGAATATGCAACTGAGAATGGGAAGTATCACACTTCTCAGCTATTTTGAAATATCTGAGAGCTGAGTTATCCCAGACTACACTGAGATGGAGACTGACAATGTACAAATATATCTGAACTGCCTCTGCTTTCCAGAGGCATTCAGGCAGTAGTTGTGCATCTCTCTCAGGTTATGTACCATTACCAGAGCCTAAAATACAGAAGTGGTAAGAATGTAAAGCTCTCTGTTATCTTCTATTGGATACCAACCTTTCTTCTCCTCATACATGTGCCACACACAAATCCAATAAGGCCATTGGTGACTTGAATTAAGCAAAGAATTGCTTCAATCACACCAATGGCCAGGAGAATAGAGAAAAGGACAATGTTCCAAAGGACGATGTTTTCAGGTTCTTTGCAAATGCTCCATGTTGTCTGGTTGAACAAATAATTGTATCTGTTATAAAGAAGAATAATTGGCAATGTATTAGAAAATATGAATTTGAGAATGCTTTCACCTGCATGCCATTATAGAACAGCTTTGCATTTTCTGGCTTTACATTTTATGTATTTGTTTGCACAGTGTGAAAAGGGAGTCTCAAATTCTACTGAAATTGGTAAATCTGGTGATTCTCTTTAGGATTCTCTTTGAAGAGGTGCAGTTAATGACTAGGGAAGAGAGCTACACGTGTGATTTTCTGCATGCTCATGGCAGTGGTAAAAACTAAAGGGAAAAGTATCTAATGCTTTTAAAATATTTCTCTGTATTCTCCTTTACTGCTGAAGTATCTCAGCCCATCCATCATCTCTAGAACTAGCATGGAGAATGTGGCTGCCAAGTTTGCCCTTAAAGGATCAGAGGAGATTTTCGCTTTACTTTTCAGAAGTAGGCAGAGTAGACTCAAATTGTGTTGTTTTAACAGATTAATATGGCATAATTATCAAATACTTCCTCTTAACTCTGATGATAGTCACAGCTCATCGCTCAGCAGCCTTTTGAAGGCATGGTGCGACATGTACAAGGGGTTGCTGACAAGCACAGTGGGAGAAACTTAGGCACTTTGCCTACAGATAGGCTCTTGGTCTAAGAGATGACCAGCTGGAACATGCTAGCTCAGAGGAGTTTGGGTGCAGACAATGTGGACTATCAGTTCACTTCAGAAAAATCTAAATTTTCTACAAAAAGAAGAACGAGGAAATCAGGGAACACAAATTGGGAGGAGCCTGTAAGTCATACTCACTCTAGAGTGTTGTTTCTGAAAGGATAGAGGTATTCCCCATCACCCGTATCACACAGAGGGCCCCCAATCAGCCCCATTGAGGAGAAGACTGCACAGTACACTCCTCCTGCAAACCCCAGCAGAGCCAGAAGCACTGACAGCAGCATCTGAAAGGGAAAAGACCTTCAGCATCACACACACAGAGGCACTAAAATATCATGGAAAGCTTACGCTGAATAGGAAGGAAGCTATCTGTTTCCTCCTATATACGAAAAGTCATAGCATGATATTTGGGGGATAAAAGATAGTTGACTTCTAACTAGTTCAGTTATCCTAGATGTTAAAGGGTTTCAGATTGTATGTGTTTTACTTTTAAAAGTAGGTAAGACCAGAGATTTAATCATTCTTACTTTTATTGTTATAAATCTGATGAGCTTACTTTCAAGAAGCCATGAATGGAACCGTGATGTGTTGTGGTATGAATCACCTCTCTCAGCCCTTGAACCAACTGAAGCAAGCAATTACTGAACCAGGTATGAAAGCAGTGAAAGATGCATTTGTAATTTTTGCTAGTTGATGAGAAATGTATCAGTCTTTCTTACTGCTGCTTTCCTTCATTTTGCAACAGCTTGAAATGAGGTAACCACTGCCCATGTTGAAAATTCTGCTTCATGTGGCAATGAATCAATGGTGACTTCAAATGAACAGGCTGCCCAGAGAGCTGTGGTGCCCCATCCCTGGAGGTGCTCAAGGCCAGGTTGGATGGGCCCCGGGCAGCCTGAGCTGGTGGAAAAGAACCAGCCCACAGCAGGGTGTTGGAACTGGATGAGCTTTAAGGTCTCTTCTAACCCAAGCCTTTCTATGATTCTATGATAGTATTCTGGGTACCTTTTTTACATATTTTCTCCATTTATCTCCACACACTGTTTGACTTGAAATGAGTCAAACACTGGCATAGATTGAGAGTTAACACTTCTCAATGCTGTGTTGGTTTTAATAATTAAATACATTAAAATCTATTT
This sequence comes from Numida meleagris, assembly GCF_002078875.1. Classification (NCBI taxonomy): domain Eukaryota; kingdom Metazoa; phylum Chordata; class Aves; order Galliformes; family Numididae; genus Numida; species Numida meleagris. Next base: position 183,737,107 of record NC_034409.1, on the reverse strand, counting down.
AATTTCAAGTGTATTTCAGATCTGATGTCAACCAATACATCAGGTGTCAATATTTTCAAACGATAAGACATTATGTATTTTCAGACTTTAGAATTTGTATCTTAGCAGAAGGAATTTTAACAGATGTTAATAATATTTTACAAATACATTTTGTTTATAATATACTCTTTATTTTCTCTATAAGCTGTCAGGAACATATCCCTTTGGAGGCAGAATACATCTTTCAGACAACACTCTCAGACATAGGCGTTTTGGGTGATCCAGTGTGGAGCCAAGAGTTGGACTCAATGATCTTTGTGGGTCCCTTCCAACCTGGGATATTCTGCGTTTCTATGATGATGCACTACCTCCGCAGAAGTGTTCCCTTTGTTCTGGGGCGGTTTTCCACTAATGTGTGGGAGGTATTGCTGTTTGTATATAGGAATAAGAAGCTCAGGCAGGTGCTACTGGTGTTGCATCTGGACAGGCTTCCCACTAGTCCTGTTAAGAGTCCTTAACAAGGGTTGTGGTTGTTCACAGCTCTGCCAAGAAGAAGAGAGAAGAAACCCTGTGGTCTAAGGGTCAGGGCACAGGCAAGCCTGAGGAAGCACAAGGAGAACACTCCCGTCCATGACTTGGGTTTGAAGCCAGGCACCTCAGGCCTCCATTTCCCTGTAGCCAGCAAATACCAGTGATAACTACCAGTCCAAAGGGAAGGTCCTAATGTTAGCTGCTCTGCAGAACTCTGTACTACAGAGCCAGATGGAAATATCTGCTGTCCACCTTGGACATATGTGACACAGTCTTGAAAGCTATTCCCTATCCAGACATGTTCAAGCTGGTGGACGCATTTTCCAACTTGCCAGCGGATGACATTACTGCTTTTTGTACATTCTTGCCTGGTGTCAGTGTGTGAATTGACTCATTTTATGTGTTCTTTGCCTCTATAGCAATCCCTGGATTGCAAGTTGCTGGGATTTCTCATGAAGCTTATTTCATCATACTGATTCACAATTCTGTCTTATTTTTGCCAAGCTGGATGCTCTTTTTGTCTTTATCTGCATGTTGGCTGAGTTGTGTCTTAGTGGAGCGTCATGGTCAGCAAAATGTAGGTAGTCTGGTGTATTGTCCTGGATCAAAGCAGTGCCTGGGTTCTAGCTGATGCCTTGTCTCTCATAGTAAGATCACCGGCTATGCTTCACAGTGATGGTGAGTGACTGATACTGTGTCTGAAACTCCTACCTAAACTGAACCACTTCTCCCCATCTGCTTTCTCATTTACTTCATTTGTGAGTTCTACATCTTGGTTAAAGGATTTAATTATGATTATGATTACTTTTATCTCAGCACAACAGTCCCATTAACAATTATGACAAAAAAGACAAATGCTCTCTGTTTCATAGCGGTTAGTACTAGTACTAGTAGTACATGTTGGTGCTAGCTTTCCTGATTGTTCTTTGACACAGGATTTTCTCCTTTGAAATCTCTTGGCTGCATGCTTGGCTTCATCTCAACTACTTCTTTTACTGTGCATATTATCATATAGCCAAAGGTTCACTTGCCACTGGAGGGAACTCAGCTGCAGTTGTTGCTGCAGTGTAGCTGTTGAACTGGCTCTTCTTGGCATTTGCTAGACACAGCTCCCCATTAATTCTACGGTTCTAGAGATTTTTCTACAGGCTTGTTGCATATTCCATGGAAATCCAATTTTATTAACTATCTCATCATCTTAACTGTTCAGCATTTACCCTAGTTATACCATTTTTACTTATCACTTTTATTTATATATGTTATTTCCTCATTTGGTTTTCAGTTGCAATATGAAGTCTAAGCTGGGATGCTTGTGTTTGTAGAAATGATTATTTTCTCATGGTGTTGGCCCGATCTCTACCTCTTGAAAAGATTCTGCTATCATTTTTGCTTATTTTGCTGACTGTTTTTGCTTTCTTCTACTGTTTCAATGCTTTATTCTTCACACAGTCAGTTTGTCTGTGCTGAGCTAATGAAGAATTTTAGCATTCATTCTTTGAGCATTTGCACCAACTGCTTTGGGGAAGTTCCTTCTGTCCCAGCTGGTACTGCTCTGTACTGCTCCTTTTTGCCCTGTTTTTTTTTTTTTTTCTGTTTCTGTATTTGTTTGTTTGCTTTTGTTCATTTTTCAGGAATTAATATCCTGTCTGGTTATCCGGATATCTTGCTTATCTAAGTTAGTTGGCCTGGAAAGCTGTTATAGCCATTCTTGTTCTACTAGTAACTATTAAGGAAGGTGTAGTGGGACATGCTAGAGTATGTTTGCTGAGGCAATGACATAAGCTGTTTTTTAGGGTGCTTTTTTCCTTGTTGTGCCAGTGCTGCTAATGCTCTCGGTGGTGTACATGCTAAGCTGCAGGACTCTGAAGCTTTCTACATCTGTTGCTTTCCAAAATCATTACTTCACAATGCAAGAACAAGAGGCCATCTAGATGTGTTGGCAGGCAACAATTTTTAATGGATTAATGAAAAAAATTACTCAACGCAGCACATAATCACTGTGAACTGGAGAATACAAAAAGATGAACAAAACAATGAGAAATATAGCAATTATTATTACTGTTGTTGATACTTAGCATGAAATGAAAAAGCATTCTGATTGAGTAATATTTCAGAGTATTACGGGTTCTCTAGCCGTTTTTCTTTTTCTTTGAAAAGCAATGCTGAGCATTCTGTCTAAATGACCATTTTATAGCTAAGGTGCCCAAGCAGAAACTATCCTTTGGTCCTCAGTAATGCCCAAGTAGCTCCAGTGAGGGTTATTTCTCTGCCAGTGGGTGGAAGATGGTGGACAAGCCACCAAGACCTGTGGACCACATTTCAGATCCTCCCAGAGCTGCCACTGTGCATGTCTGAACCAGTCCAGAACTCCTCTGCTCTCCAGAGCCTGGTGACTCACACCATTCCCAGCTTTGGGTACACAGCCCATATGGTGAGAGTGTCTGAGCAACGTTGTTGTGGGTCTCTGTGCATTTTCTCCAAAGCAAAATCCCCAAAGCAAGTTTTTCCTAAGATTCTTTCTTCTGAAGAAACCCATCACTGGTCTTCAGATCTCCCCACAAAAGTTGCCTCTTCTATAGAACCATAGAATATCTCAAATTGGAAGACACCCACAATGGTCATTGAGTCCAACTGCTGTGTTTCACACTGCTTGGAAATCTCTTCTCCCCAGGGGCTTTGCAGGGAATATGCTTTTTAATGCCCTATGTAGCAACTTGTTTTTCACTCATACCCCCATCTCATGTCATGTTTGGCCACATGCTGTTTAAAGCATTGGATGACCTGTACAGCTATGCTCTTGTCCACTATTAAGAGGTGGGCAATTCCCATGGTCCTGGAAGACAGCCATTTCAAATGTGTATTGTCCTCATCAAGACTTTTCCCTGGTGTAGTCTGAGAAGCTTCATGATCTTGGCTCTTTCTACAGATATCGCAGAACATAAACTGTTTTCTCAACGATGTTTGTTGTGTGCCTCTATAACAGCAAATTAGAATCATAGGATCATAGAATATCCCAAGTAGGAAGGGATCATAAGGATTATCCCGTTCAAATAAGGAACAGGAATAACAGTTTGTCCATTATCTATCAGTGCTTAGAAAGCGTAGACAGGATACCTGGCCACCAAGGGCCATAGCTAGGACATCTCAGACAACAAAAGGGTGGTGATGGTGAGCTGAGGAGCACATGGACTTCTGCAGATGTGGGCTACTGGCAACACTGAGATACCACCAGAGTCAATGGGCTGAGGGAGCAAACACAGCCTGTCCTTGGACATTTTACTTTTGCTGTGTGTTATTTATTGTTGGGAGGAAGGGAGACAGAAGAGTTCACATCCCAGCTCTGCAGCTGGCCTGCTTGGCCATCGTTAGCAAATCCTCCTTGATGTTCAGTAAAATCAATGCAATAGCATGTCCTTTGGGATGTACTCACTCACATCCTAATGAAGAATGTTATTTTTGTATTATTCATAGTGAACTAAGTAAATTGAAAAATCTTGAAGAGGTAAAGATCATTTCATGGATCAAACTAAACATTAATTGAAGAGTATAGAAGAAGTGCTTTATTGCATGGAATCTCTCACAATAGGCTGCTCTTGGGAAGGATGCAGACTGAAAAAAAACATTTATAAGTCAATTTATTCCTGCTAATAATGATGGCCTCAGAGAAGTCTGTGCCCTGGGCATGAAAATTAATGGAGGTGTCTGTATAATATGCTGCTTTATAATATTCTTAATTATCAAGAGAAAAAGTCTCTCTGCCCTTTGTCTGGATGACAGAGAGCCTGAACTGCATTTGTACCTCTCATGTACGCAACCCTTGGGCAAATGCATGCTATGGGTCAGAGCCTTCTGTGGGGACCAGCCACTGGGAAGCAGTGCTGGTTCTTAAGTGTCAGCCATGGAAGCTCAGGCTTCCAGCAGGTGCCCTATCTGCCTGTATAGCAGTAAGCAGGGATAAATCTATGGAAAACCAAACTGCCATGGAGGAGTTTGGAGGAAAGAGGACCAGGTGAAAGCAGAAGGAATGGTCAAGTGTCTCAACTTTTAGGATCACTTCAAGCAGGAAGAAGCTGGAGTCGTGCTTTACTTTTTGCAGGGTGAGGTGAAGTATCTTTGCTTCCTTTACCCTCAGTGCTGTGGCTAAATGCCCTAGTACCTGCCCTGGCTGAGTACAATTCCCCTCATATCAGTGTCTGCAGTATCTTTACATTCTTGTTAGCTAAATGAGCTCTTAGCTTAGGGACGCTGCAAATCAAGCTCTTCTTCTGCATTTCCCTGACTTGGCTGCTGATGGTGGTGTGACGGTTTGTTATTTTACGTTTCCACCTGCTGAGCAGCCATTTAAGAGCTATTGTGCAAACCCCATAGCACCATTTCAACACATCTACTTACCCCACATCTGTTAGCGCAACATCCTGCTCCGCCTGCTCCCAGCATCATGAATGCCGGCAAAATAACCTGCGAGGAAAGCACAAGTTGAATTGGCACACAGTCCTTCTGCTTGGGTGGCTTTTAAAGTCTAGGAGTTGAAGCTTTATATTCTTCAAATGCAAACTACTTTCTGGCTCTTCTCTGTGAGCTACACCAGTTGAGATGTCTGTGCTTGCTGAAAGTAACTAAGGAAGTGGAGTGGTATTACAGTTGTCTGGCAGGCTTCTAACAGTAATTCTGTCTGCTGAAGCTATCTGAAGCTATGCTCTTATTTTTAGCAGGAGATTGTTTTGTTTTTTTTTGTTTTTTTTTTCTCTTGGAACAAGAACATTTGTTCTGACAAAATACAATTTTTGCTCTTGAAAGATTTGCTCCTGCTCCAGTATTTGGCTTTGCTCTTAGAGAGATGGTGGTAGGAGGCCACCTATTTTGCCTTTTGCTGGTCTCAAACTTGAATCTCCATCCTTCACCTCCCATGTAAGTGCTAGGAAGGCTGTACTGTTCAATCAGTCTCTCTCCCTGGCCCAAGCTGGAACTGCTGTAATGGATGGGCCTGGAGGAGTATCTGTAGGAAGCAGATCGTGATCAGGTCATTGGGGTTTAGATAAAGCCATCCATGTCTTGCTTGCATAAGGTACAGTGATGATATGTGCCATGCCCTCTTTCCTCTCCCTCAGTCGAATGTTTTATCCAGTGGGATATTGCCTGTTCTGGAATGGGAATTTTGAATTTTCATGGAAAAAAAAATAATAGAGATAAACATGTTATCTTGAGAGAGTAAAAATTTCCATGAAGCAAAACAAAACCTTTCCCTCTTGACTTTCACTTTGGTAGAATCTAAAGAGATTGCTCTATCCCTGCAGCAAGATTTCTCTTATGAAATCATAGAATCATGGAATCATTAAGGTTGGAAAAGACCTCCAAGATCATCCAGTCCAACCATCAACCCACCCCCACCATGCCCATTCACCACGTCCCTCAGTGCCACATCTCCACAGTTCCTGAACACCTCCACGGACAGTGACTCCACCAGCTCCCTGGGCAGCCTGTGCCAATGCCCCATCACTCTGAGAAAAAATTTTTCCTAATATCCAACCTGAACCTCCCCTGGCACAACTTGAGTTATGGTAGTTTAAATTCTCTGTGCATCCTGGTCTAAATTATAATTGGGAAATCAGTTTTAAGCTCCCTGAAATACATCTAGCTTTTGTTCTTCGTGCTAAGCTTCCAGAAAAACTTCACAATGGACTTCACTCAGCAGGGACATCACAGTTCACATCAGCTTTCTCCATGGCAATGAACAGGTGGATCCGGACAGATACAATGGAGTCAGCAATCACCTGTATCTCAGGATGTAATGCCACTTACACAGGTGCTCTGGAGATAGGAAAGGCTGCATTTAGTTTGGTAGCCAGAGGGCAAGAAAGCTTTTTGTCAGTCTAGCTGTGCAGCCAGAGCACTCCTGCTGCCTTGCCTCTGCCCACCATTAGTGTATGCATTTCACAGAGCCATGTAAGAAAACAGTATTATACAAAGTAGGAAATGGTCCCTGTAAAGTTAATGAAAGGAGGAGGAAAAAAAAATGGAAAAGATGTAAAATCAGCCTGATGAAATGTTGTCCCATGTAGGAGATGAAGGGCAGAATGTTCACAATGAATGATGTCCAGGCAATTTATGTGTATAGTGTGAATATCCATTTAAGACTGTGCAGGACAATGTTACAAAACCTCCTTAGACTTGTGGCCCCTAAACATTTCCTGATGAATTTACTCTCAGTTACATTTTATGCTCCCGTCAGGGACAGCCTCCAGCACCAACAGTGGTTGTTTGACCACAGATGGAGTCTTGCAAGGGTAGAGAAGTGAGATCAAAAGACCTTTTCCTGAAAATAGCCAGCTCTTAAACACAGGTGGTCCCCAAGGCAGTCCCAGTACGTTGCCATCTGGCTTTCAGGGGGAGCTAGCACTTCTGCTCATTGAATGAGTGCATCGTTTCCTCCAGGAATGTCTTTCTTCATCAAGGGTTTCTCATCTAAGCTGTAAGGACTTTCGTTTCTTTTATGAGCCTGGCTCAAGATAAAGGGTTTGCCTGGCAGTTTTTTTTTTTTTCAGGGTCTGATTATAAATACCTGCTTTTTGATCCAGCAATGAGAATTTGCTAGATTTGGCTGCTGTCAGTAAAATAGGACTGCAAGTGAGCCATGGCTCAAATAGGCATTTCCCAGTGCTTCACACAGACTTTACATCAGAAAGGATGTTACTACGGCACGTGGAGAGAATTTTCCTTTCTTTACACCCTAAACTCTGGAACTAAGTGAATGGAGAGGTTTTCATGTCATGTAAATTCCCATTAGAGAAGCAATGGGAGGAGGAGGAAAGAGTGGGGCTGGCTGCTCAGCTGAGGAGTGTACTGATGACCTGGGTATCCGTCAATGGGTTGAGTTTCCAGTTGGAAGGAGGCAAGTATGTTTCCATGGGGCAGAGCTGTGTGGCCCAGTCTGCCTTATTGTGGAGGCAGGATACTGCCCGGGCTCCAGTCATGGTGTACTCTTGCCCTTTGCATTACCTCTCTGTATGGCCCAGAAGCCAGGTGCCATTTTTTCATCCTTCTAGCATCTGGAAGATGGAGCCGATGTCAGTGATTTCTTTCCCCTACTGTACCTGTGGGCATTTCTCAAACTGTCTTCTGGAAAACATGTACACTCAATGGCAGTATTTGTGGATCAATAATTACTCCTAGTGCTGGTGTCTGCATTTTGAAGGCCAATGCAAGTGCTTCCTCCCCTCTCCCTTTGCTATTCTCATTTTTAAAGTATGCAGTGCTGACCACAGGAAAGCCTCCGTGGCAGCCTTAAAAGAAGGCACGTTTTGAATGAGCTTGTGATGCTTTCATGATTGACATTTGCCTTTCCTTTCATTGAACGCCAATGACTCCTGGGCTTGCAGTGATACCAGTTTTCCACTGGTCTCTCATGTAGTTCCACTCCTTCCTTTAACCTTCCTTCCACACACTCATTGCTTACGTTCAAGCTCAGTGTGAGTAATATGCCCAAGTGGCAGCTAGAAGAAGAAGCAGGTAAGCTGTTGGTGGAGAGCAATTTATTGAATGATCTTATACCACATTTCTGCAGGGGGAAATGTGAGTCTGAACCACATCCATTGTTGTTTTCTATAGACTTAAGTGGTAGCTGCATCATGGCCTGCCTGAATAAGGTCTACTTCTTTCTAAGTTAATTATTTCTAAACATTTGGTTTTCTGAAGTGCAGGTAGCCATCTCAGCACCAATTTACCATCTGTCCAGGCTGCATAACAGCCCCTACTTGTCATATGCATGCCACTTGCTCAGCTTTTTGTCTGCACTTGAGTGGATAACTGAAAGAACATGCAGAGAGTAGGCTTCTAATGAACCAGAAATATCGGTATTCCCAAATACGTTCCCTTCTGGTTATGGATATTCAAATGGAAGCAATTTTTTCTGAGTCGTGGAATGGAGAACTGGTCACAGAACAGCACACACAAACCAGACCAAGTCCAAAAGGAGCTGGGTGTGGAGGAGCACAGGAGGCATTTGGGGTTCATGTCATTTTCAGCTCCACATTCATGCAGTGGTGGCTGGGTATCTAATGAACACCTACCAAAACACATTTCAGTTTTGCCCTTACTATTTTTAGATAGGTTCTGTGAGAATAAAATCAATGAGAGGAATAAGGAAGGACTGTTCCCAAGGTGAAAGCTCACCACCTGTGGCTAAGCTTAGGACCTCATCTTTGCTTTGACTGCAAAGACATGATTGCCCCCACCACTGTTCTTCACAGTGGAAAGGCAGTCTTACTCCTGACCTGGAGAAGCTGATGTTTATTTCGGGAATGCATTGTATTTCAGGAATTGGGGACTTTTTCAGTCTTGAATGCACTTTCTCAGCCCCATATCCTACCTTCCCAGTTAACCTACTCAGATGTTTGTGAAAAGGAATTGCTATGATTTTTGTCACATTAACAGAAGTTCTACCAAACGTGAGCAGAAGAAACACTTCTCTCTTACCAGTATTCCAGCTCCCAGAATGCCTTGGAAAAACCAGACCAGATCGGTAATCTCACTGAGCTGCAGAACTTGTCCATTGGGGAAGTACAGGAGGATGTTGGAGACTATAGCACATGCAGCCAGCGGGAACAGTGTGATCCCAATGCACCTCGAACACTTCCCTGTGCACATGGTGGCTCTCTGCTGGGGAAAGATGGAGTAAGGTTTGGGTTAGTGCTGCACTGGAGGCACAGGATTTCAGCAGTTTTCCTTCTCAATGAAAGAGGAATCAGATGTGAAGCAAGAAACATTCCAGTTAAGACTGACACCAGTAATATTGTTATACAGAGACTGTTCTATTCAGAGCCTTTATTTAAAAAGGAATTATTCCAAATTGGATTGTTTAAATTGGATTTATTTAAAATTGCCAGGAGTAAACAGGTGTTGGTATGAAATGAATGGAGAGTTACATTTCAGTTGTTAATGGATGACTGCCTGTCCATTGGGAACATCAGGAACACTGCAGCCGCACAAATGGATGCCCTACCGGGCAGATTTTCTGGTGGGGCTTAGGCCTTGTGTAAAAGATGAGATGGTCTAATACCAGATGACCTGGTCTAGTACCAGATGCAGAGGCTGGTGGCCCTGCCTGTGGCAGGGGTGTTGGAACTTGATGATCTTTGGGGTCCCTTCCAATCCAAGCCATTCTATGATTCTGCGGGTGCACTTCAGTTGAAACTACAGCGACAGCAAGAAGTGGACAAACTTTCATGCCTGTTTCCTGTGACATGCTAAATCTACAAAAAAGGGTAGATGAGACTGTGGCTTACAAGGCTGTTTGGGACCAATGATAAAGTATCCGGAAAAACTGTATGCACATCTAGTTCTGTGGCTATATGCTGAGGGCAAGTCAGAGAGCTATTCCACCTCATTTTCAGAGATCTGCCTTAATGTGTAAAACTGCAGCTTAACAGTTCACAGTGGTCAGTTTTTTTTCTTTTAAACTCAAAGAAGCATCTTTGGAAATCAAAGAATCAGCACAGATGAGGCTCTGCTTGGAAGAGATCTCTGCATGTCTCCAGCCAAAACCCCTGCTGAAATCAGGGCTGCCACCACTAAGTATCTGCATTGGCCCTAGCTTTGTGTGGCTGAGCCTTGAAAAGCCCCAAGCATGGAACTATGACCACTTCTCTTGGTGACTTGTTGCAGGACTGCAACAGCATCTGAGTGAAAACATCTTTCCTCATGTTTTATATGAACCTCACAAGCTGCAAACACCGCTGTTGCTCCTTGTTTTATCCTCTCCTACCACTCCTGTCACCTTTGTCACTCCCTCCAATACTGGTGTCGGTTGCTATTAGATCCCCCTTCACCAGACTAAGCAACTTCAGCTCCTACTACACCCAAGCTGCGATCTATAGCCAAAGAGAAGGCTGATCAGTACAAAACTGGATCCACAGACATTTCTCCAAGTAAGACTGGGAGATTCAGACTCTTGGCATGGAGATAGCTGAACTTTCACACTGCCATTCACTTTATGGAACAAGCTGATCACAACTTCGTGATTAGGGGTTGTTCAGCCTGGAGAATAGAATGCTCAGGAGAGACCTTACCGTGGCCTTTCAGTATATAAAAGGGGCTTATAAGGAAGATGGAGAAAGGCTTTTTACGAGGGCTTGTAGTGACAAGACAAAGGGCAATGGTTTTAAATTGAAAGAGGGTAGATTTAGACTGGATGTAAGGAATAAATTTTTCATCATGAGAGTGGTGAGGCACTGGAACAGGTTGCCCAGAAAAGTTGTGGATGCCTCATCCCTGGAAAAGTTCAAGGCCAGGTCGGATGGGGCCATGGGCAGCCTGACCTAGTGAGAGGTGTCCTTGCCCATGGCAGGGGATTAGAGGAGATGATCTCCAGAGTCCCTCCCAAACCAAACCATTCTATGATTCTTATCATCACTTCATGCCAGTTTAAGGCTTTCAAATGCATAAAAACACAACATTTCAATCTGTAGGTTTCTGTCCAGCTTGATGGTTTATGACAAAGAAGGTTTTGCTTTACAATGAGCAAGTTATGAAATATAAAGGAAGGAAGATGATGTGGGTACCCACCATTTTGGTACACACACTGTTATACATGCACACACACCTGTGCACACAAGTATGCCTATGCTTGTTATGTGTGAACAGTTTTTATAATAGCCAAGGCAGTAAACAATGAAACGTGCCTCAATTTAGTCATGTACATTGGCTAATCCTGAAAGTTCTGTGTCAAAAGTTGATGCTGGGAAGGTATTAAGCGAGCTGGGAATACATAAATCAATCTGGGTTGTGTTCCCAAGCAAAAGGCCCAGGTAGGAGAGAGCATGAACATATTAGAGAAAACCATAGGCAAACTGAACCCAGCTTCATTGACAGAATGAAGACAGCGAAAAAAATGAGGTAAGGCATGAAGATAGACCTCTGATTTGGAGGGATGCACCATATTGCTGCAAGGTCTTTGAGACTGCCAGAGACATCTGAGTGTGCAATTCTGCAGCAAAAAAAAAAATGTTCTCTGCTACTATGGATTTAATAAGAGCACTCTGCTTATCTGCATTATCTTCTGAGTACTTCATAATCACATTATGTATTTTAATCCAGCTTTAAAACAAGTTATCTAGAATTAAACTATTTCAGAAAGGAACATTTAACAGATGTGTTTCTTAGTTTATGGTCATTACCTGTTGTTTATATAATACTCACATTTGGGCAAGGCATTTTGCAAGCATCTGGGGAAAAAAAAAACCGAAAAACTGGCTTCAAAAGATAAAAATCTAACCAAACAGACAATGTGCAAAGGAAGGATGAAGCAGGGAGGGGATGGAAAAAATATTGGATATTTTAACTGTCTTTCTCCAAATACTCAATGCATTTTTATGCTGACCTTTGCCTGCCCACTTTCCCACTTTGTTCCCACATTTGCTTTTCCACACACTTGCCCAGCCTCACCTCCTCCCTCATAGAGAGAAGCAAGCAAGCGCAGGCACAGCCTTGCCTCCTCCCATGCAGCTGGGACTTGTTGGGGAGCATCTTTCGCACGTAGCCGCAGGGCCTGATTCTCACCTGGTGCACAGGAGCACAACATTGCTTCAGATGGAAGAATGCAGATTTATTCTGGGAGGGTTCCAGCCCTGACCTATCTCAATACCACTTCATATTGAAAGGAGAATTGCCACAATTACCTGATCTAATGAGAGCCTCTACCACCAGAATCAATGCAGCACATCAGATGATATGGCAGTGTTATTATGGCTTAGGAAAACACTCTGTGTTGCCAGAAGCACTCAAAATGCTTTACTAATTCAGCAAACAAAAGCACTCTCTGTCTGCAGCTTTGTTAGGCAAGGCAGCGAGACTGAGCTTCTAATTGTTAGCTAGGGCTTTAGAAAGTTTTGCTTCGTAACACGAACGGAAGAAGGCAAACACCTGTGCTTACCAGAACCAAAAAGGCCTCCAGGCCCCAGAGCTTCCCGCAGCCGGCGTGCAGCTTCCCAGCTCCTCTTTCCCGGAGTGTGGCAGCCCAAGAGAGGCACGGCAATGTTTTCAGGTGGTGACCTCTATTAAACAAATAGTGGTTCCTCTCCAGAGAATGAGGAAATACCCCAACTTGTCGCTGGTTGGCCAGTGTGATGCTTGCGTGCCACCCTGTCCAATTGATTATTTGAGGGCAGCGTTCCAGTGGTCAATGCCTTGGCGCCCCAGGACACAAATTTGGGATCAGTGGAGCCCTCTGTGCTGCCACAACCATTTCGGCTGTGAGAACATGAAGAGGGGAGGAGAGGTGAAAAAGCACAAAGGGGAGCACACTCTGCATTGCAGAAAATGTGGTCAAAGCACAAGACAGTGGCTCAGTAAAGGCCAGCAGTTGGTGCAGAGTTGTCTTCTGAACAACAGGCTTTCATCTGTTAACATCTGGCATTGGCTTTACTCCAAAACACAATGCTTTCAGCCCAAAAGGGAAGATAGGATTGATAGCTCTTGCGCAGATAATACTCTTGCAGGGAAGAGACGTTGGAGTTTTGTGAATATTCCCACTCTCTGCCTCACCAGCTTTCTTCTATTAGTAGCCTGTACTCATCTTTGGAAAAAGTTTCTCACAGTGAAAGTTTGGTCATTTGGGATGGAATCCATCTCACATGACTTTGGATGTCCATAAGGTACACGCCACCCTACACTGCTTTTATTCCTGGTGAAGACATTCTTTCAAGGAAAAAATCACTCAACCTATTTAAGAAGCTACTGCAGAGTTGTTCAAGTATTTGTTCTGGACTCTCCAGTTCAAAAAAGACAGGGATCTCCTAGAAGGAGTCCATGGAGGGCCGCAAAGATCATAAAGGGCCTGGAGTATTTCCCATATGAGGAAAGGCTGAGTAACCTGGGTCTGTTTAGTCTAGGGAAAAGAAGACTGAGAGGGGATCTGATAAATATTTATAAATATCTGAAGGGAGAGAGAAGGCAGATGGATGAGGCCAGGCTCTTCTCGGTGGTGTGTAGCAATAGGACAACGAGTAATGGCCTAAATCTGGAACGTAGGAAGTTCAGTACAAACATGTGGAAGAACTTTACAGTAAGGATGATAGAGCGCTGGAATAGATTGCCCACAGATGTTGTGTAGTCTTCTTCTATGGAGATATTCAAGAACCATCTGGATGCCTACCTGTGTGATTTATCATAAGAGAACCTGCTTTAGAAGAGGGCTGGACACAATGATCTCTTGAGGTCCCTTCCAGCCCCTGTGATTCTGTGATTCTGTGAAATACAGATGTTGGAATCCTGCAGTCAGATGAATCTCACCCATGAGGACAACCAGTGTGTCAGCGTGGCTGCAAAAGCGCAGGGCAAAGCCTAGGACACCAGACCCCAGGGTGCATATTTAATATCACCAGCAGCAGAGGGTGCAGGGAAAGTTGTCTTCATCCTGACTCACAGTACTGAAAAACTTTAAAAAGCTCCTAGAGTGATCTCAGGCAAAGATTATTTACAGTAAAAGTGGTAAAGAGGTAGAAAATGAGCTGAACAATTGAATCCATGCCTCAAACTTCAGATGTCATCAGTAGGCACAACACTTCACCACGTTTCATGTGGTTGCACTTTAACCTCACAGAAAAAAATAAATTAATGGAAAAAGTAAAGTTTGCAAGTAAGTCTCAGACAATCTCTGACAGGCAAAGGCAAAAGGTCTAATGTCATTAAAAGACTTCAATTTAGAACAACTTAAAGACCATCAGTAGTTTACACTGCCAGGTGGGCCACCTGGAGAAGACTACCAGCTTTTGTGAAGAGTTAAGAAGCAAATAAGGAAACTTCATAATGATACTTAAGATGACTCTGCTTAAGTCTCATATTCTGGTTGCTTGGAGTTTTGGTAGACTCTTATAATATCTCTAAGATACTGTATTTCCTATTCTCACTTAGCTAACGGTCTCATTGGGGTCAGTATCTGTGACTTTCTGTTTTTCTCTTATTTTGCCCAGTTCACAGACCTCTGGAATGGTGTGCAAGGTTCACCTCTGCACTTTCTCATCGAAACCCTGTCCTTTCTATGATCCTTTGCTGACGTTTGGAAATTTCTTCACTTTCCACAGCCAATCCTATCCTACTATACTTTAGCTATGACATCATCTAATGTCTAGACTCTTGATACCTAGACTTAACTGTGTCTCTTAAAATCAAATATCTCTCAGTGCCATTTGCCACAGTACACTGAACAGTTTTTCAAACAAGCAGAATGAACAGAGCAAATATTGTACTGGTTCTGTGCTTTTCCATTAGCCTACAGCAAGCTACTGTCTTTTGTACTGCTGCAGAGATTTTGAACTGTTTTGGACAAGTTCAGTATTGTCATCGATGTTTGTGCAGCACTTTGTGCTCAAGTGCTCAACTGATGACTAGGGCTTCAAGCCATTACTTAAAAATAAATATACTGATGAGCTGTGTTAAACACAGTTTTGTCTTATTGCTTCAGGAATATCTTTAGATTAGCAGTTTAGATTTGCAGGTTACTGAGTAAGATCTATATTCAGTCTTTGATGAGTATTGAAGAGTCTCTATCTAGCTTAAAACACAGAAATACAGCTCCTGTTCTGCCCTTTCCCTGTGACCTCGAAGGAAAAGGTATTAAAAATATGGGAGTAGGCCCGTTTTATGCCTTCTGAAATATACTGAAATAAGAAGAGCAGCACAGAATGAGGCAGAGCACAGGAAGTTTAATCCTGTGTTTTCAGTCACCGAAGCGGAAGGTTGTATTAGCACCAGAGAGCTTAGCTTGGCTCTTGCCTGTTTTTTTAACATGCTCAACTTTTCTAAAGTGAAAGACTAGAGAAGTGGAAAAACCAACAAACAAAACACAAAACAAAACAAAACACCAAAACCCATAAAATATTCATAAGAACTGAATTATGTCTGTGAAGTGTTTTGTGGCTAACCTGAGTGTTTACAATTGTGTACATCTATTTTTCCCTCTGCAGTATCGACCTCGAAGGCAATGAAAGCATTCTGTGTTCCACTAATCAATGCCTCCTGATTATTTTGACTTACTGTGCATGAGCTCTGGTCCTCCTTTTATTTCTATCCTTTAGCCATAAACTCTCTATTAATTTTCCAGTTACATGTAATAACACAAGTAAAGAAGAGATGTAAATATGGAAAAACTCCTGCTCATCATGCTAGCAATAAGAACAGAACCAGCACTACAATTTCCCTGGTTGGTACAATGTGTGAGTTAGAAACTGAAGATCTACGGCTGAGTGTGTGTTTCTGAAGGGCATATCTGACTGCCCACTTACTCTATTAATAGATGTGTCCCACTTGGTGTGCAGCTGCAGCACTAACCTGAAAATGCTCTTTTTGTTGTTGGTACTCTGTGTAAAAAGGAGTCAGGCAGATCCGCTGGCATTTATTTGAGTATAAATTCTAAGTAAAGTCAAAGAGTTATTGCAGGTGCACAGTGATCCTCCACTCAGTTCAATGAACTGCTGTTTGGAACCAGGGCACAAACAATCTGTTGTTGCTGCTTCCCATGACACTTTGATTTTGAAGGAAGAGGAGGTTTTCCTGAGAAAGAACCACTGTGCTCAAACTGCTGCCAGGAGAGGTGAGCCGGCTCTGAGCAGGTCTGTGGGCTGGGCACAGCAGACGGCCTACCCAATCCCCAGCTGGCCCTTCTGCTCTGGAGCAGGCCCAGCTAACAGGCCTGCCTGTATCCAGGAGTGTCAGGAGCACCCGTTTTTCACCCTCTGGCACATAATTGCCTCTAGGGACACTCATGTCACCACTAGGAGACAGCCTTTTGGGGATGAGCCCTGGCATTTTGAGATGATATCTGGCAAAGACCGCCCAGCAAAGCAATTACCCACCTCTTGTTTGTCTGGGTATACGCTCACTGGTTTTATCCCAAAGCTCATTTTATTCTGTTACCCAGCTGTTTTGTCCAGGGAAAGCTTGGTGCCAGTGCCTCTGTTTTCTGAAATGTCAGTGAACTGTGACCTGTGGCCAAGGGTTGTTTGTGCACCTCGTACCGAACAACAACGTCGCTCGCCAGTATTAAAATAATTAGAGGTTTGTGCTTTCATTTTGCTGGTTTCATGCAACACTTCTTTCTGGTTTTGGCTGAGAGGCATTTCTCACCCCCGTGTTTTCTCACTGCGGTTTGTCCCAGTTCGTGCTAAGTGCAGGTGAATTAGGAGCTAAAATCAGGATCCATTGGAAATGCCCCCGGTTACCCAAGCAAATGGGAGAAATGGTACTTCTTATGCTGATTCCTCTCCTCTCTTCCTACCTTGACCTTTCTCCCAGGGGGCCTTCACTAATGAGGAATAAACATTGGGAATATCTTACAGAAATTGCCAGAAGGCCAACGTTATCCTGGGTTCCATCAGAAGAGGGGTGGCCAGCAGGGACAGGGAGGTGATTGTCACCCTCTACTCTGCCCTCGTGAGGCCCCAGCTGGAGTACTGTGTCCAAGACTGGGGCCTCCAATACAGGAAAGATGCGGAGCTGTTGGAGATGGTCCAGAGGAGGGACACAAAGATGAACACAGAGCAGGAGCACCTTCCCCATGAAGACAGGCTGAAGGAGCTGGGCTTGTTCAGCCTGGAAAAGAGGAGGCTCCGGGGAGACTTCTTTGAGGCCTTCCAATATTTAAAGGGAGTTTATAAACATGAAGGAAATCAACTTTTTACATGGGTAGGTAGTACAAGAAGGAATAGTTTTAAACTAAAGGAAGAGAGATTTAGATTAAATGTCAGGGGGAAGTTTTTTACTGAGAGGGTGGTGCAAGAGGTTACCCAGAGGGGTTGTGGATGCTCCATCCCTGAAGGTGTTTAAGGCCAGGTTGGATGGGGCCCTGGGCAATCTGAGCTGGTACTTGATCTAGTGGTTAGCAACTCTGCCTGTGGCAGGGGGCTGGAACTTGATGATCCTTGGTGTCCCTTCCAACCCAAGCCATTCTATGGTTCTATGATTCTATGAAATCTCTGTTTTGTTAAAAATTGATGATTGTGCTTGAAAGAGCTGTTTGACAGTGTCAGAAGGGAGGATATCTGCAGCTCAGGATGATGTTTTTGGTCATATAGAGAAACCTTTGACTTGACTGGGGGAATTTAAAACCTAGTGTGAGGCTGAGGCACCTGGGGCAGCAGTGGGAACGCAGGGAGAAGAGCATCAGCCTGGAGGCTAAGAGCGATCACTAAGTGTTTTGTTATTCTGAGGGGACACTCCTGCCTTCCAGTGTCCCCATCTGGTTTGATGCCAAAAAAAAAAAAAAAAAGAAAGAAAAAAGAAAATCAATACCGATTGTACTGGTGTAACTGTGATGTGATGTTTCAAACATGAACAAGGCCAGGTTTCTAGCCAGAATTAGTGCTTGCTGGCATATCTACCTACTGCTTATTTCAACCAGCACTGGAGAAATAGATATATGTGGAAAAATTGGGTAAGCCTTTGGAAATGCAGCTGCTCTTCAAGTCCAGAGATCTGTCTGCTTTTTCGAGCTGGTTGGAGAGAATATAGTGCATCTCCTCTGCCCCTGGAGTTGTTAGTATGGGGCTACCGAGTGGCAAAAGGATATTTTACGTCTTTACATACCACCTGCAACAGAAGGGCCCAAGGCAATTAAGGCAATACTTTCCAAAGTATTTGGTTTCTGAAAGCCTCTGCTTGCACAGACAATTGCATCACTGAATTTTCAGAGAAATGAGGCAATCTCCATGCTCAAGCCAATTAGATTTTGCTGCTCCTGTCACCACTGGAAGGCAGTTTCAGGAGTTTTCTGGAGGGTGAGGGGAAGTTGCAGAAGATAGACTGTAGGCACCTTTTTTCTTGTCTAAGATTTGGTATTGAAAGTAGATATAATTATAGGTCCCTTCTGAAAATGTGTGGCCTGCCTGTCTCCATGTATTCACACATCTCCTCATTCTTAGAGGTATATCATCTCCATCCCTAAAGACATCTGGATATGGTTCTGAGCAGGTGGCCCTGCTGTAGGCGGGTCTTGGACCAGGTGATTCCAGAGTCTCTGTGGCTGTGTGATTCTGGGAAGGACTGTGATATCAGAGAGAGAAGACAGTACCACAGTGGTGTGGCTCAGAAGCAGCTGCACTGCCCTTTGTGCCCAGCACCATGTCATGTCCATAGAGGCAGTTCTGTGCTGCCACAGATTTTGGTCCCCAGTCCATGGCTCAGTTCTACTGCTCCACCACAGCCAGCATGAAGAAGACTTAAAAAAGATGAACAAAGAGTCTGGCATACACTGCTTTCATTTTTTGGCTCTTTTTACTAGGGCGTGGGCCAAAGTTGAGCTTAGGGCAGGATGCGATTTAACTCTGCCATGATGGCAGGTCTGCAGAGACTGGGAAAGAATCCGGAGTGGGAAGATACTGGGTGGAGACAGGGTCGTAAAAGAGCTCAGTCAAAGATGAACCCACACACATTTAAAAAATAAAAGCCTGGAGGGCTTTCTCCAGGAGACACTTCTTACCCTGTTCTCCCCCAAGTTTTGTGCCTGCATCTTTTCTGGCTCAGAAATGCATCATCACTGTTCATTAGAGGGAGCCTGATGCAAGCCCAAGGATGCAGTGCAGGAAAGCTGAAGTAGTGGATGGGGGACAGCTGGTTCAGCTTTTTAAACCTTATTAAACCATCTCCTTATGATGCTTGCATTATGGTGTATGGCTGTTATGAGGTAAGGATACTTCTACTTATGATCTTCCAGAAACATTGCTGCCACTTCCTTATAAGCATTGGTTATGAAAGAGGCTGGCATTCTTTTAAGAACTGTTTTGTAACAGCTCATATCTGGTGGTAGCTTCAGGCATCTTCCTCACATGATTAGCTCACCAAAAAATGTATCTGACGTCCCAGACCTGTTCACCAACTGGTATCAAATGAAGTGAATTCCTTTACTTGGGAAAAAGCAAACAGGAAAACCACTTGAGTTCATACAGAAGCCAGAGGAGGCTTGATGCCATTTAACCAGGAGTTCAGAGGTTGCTGGATTCACCTGGAATGTGGTGGATCCAGCTATAACCTCCTTCCACAGATGGGTTGAAGCCATCCCTGCAGAAGGAGAGGCAGGCAGGTGCCAACTGCTGCCCCCCTGCCCAAGCTCTGCCTCCATGATCCTCTTGCTCAGAAGGGAGGGTGCTGCGACTCCCACCCCACAGCATCCCCATCCACTGCACCACTGGCTCTGCTTCCCGCTGAGTCCTCTTGCAGCCGCACATGAGAGGTTTCAGCATCTGGCTGTGAGATACTTGGTATTGCTGCTGCTCTCCACTGTGTCTGCCTGTCTAGTCAGGCATTAGAGAAATGAACGAATCACTGCAGAGTCTCATCACTGCAGAGAGCTAATTGTCACAGCCTCCCTGTCCATCCAAGAGAGGTGACAGACTCACTGGGCATGTGGGAGGGAGGACAAGCTGCCACCCAGAACCCACACACCTCTTTCCTACACAGCAACTGGTTGGCAGTGACCTGGTACTGCTGGTAATGTACCTGATGCTTCCAAACTGAAACTTGCATATTGAGAATGTCAGCATTTCTTTGTCCATGAAACGTTTTCAGTCTTCCTGGCTGCAGAGAAAATCTTGAAAATCTGATTTGCTCAAACATTAGATGCCAAATAAGAAGTAGATTTACTATCTCTTGAGAAAAAAAGAAAATCTCCTTGCTCTTTAGAGCCTGACTTATGACTTTTAATACCCTAGAAAGGCAATATTGTCCTTTTTGGCTAACAAGGAACATTTTAAAAGCAGCTGTTGCCAAAAATACGTGTGTGGAAAGTCACTGCATGCTCCGCCTTTCCCTGGGTTGGTGCTCCTTTCCCTGCCCTTTGTCTGGTTTATCTGGCTGGTGAGATTAGGAGCGCTGCAGGGCAGGGAGGGTCTCTGTCTGTGTATTTGCACTGTGTCTTGCCACTTGTAAAGGAAGCAAGTAATCACCACCCTTGCTGCTTTTATGTCTACTTGCACAATAGAAATAATTAATAGTAGTAGCAGTGCTTTGCCTATCTGCGGCTCCTTTCATCTGAAGACCTTAAAGTGCTTGACAAGCATTAACTAAATTAGCTTCCAAATACCTGGAGAGGGAGTCAGATATAATGATCCCGACCTTTCAGATGAGCGCACATAGAGAAGGCTAACTGAATGCTTACAGTTAGTCAGCTAAAACCAGGTCTCCTCCACTGGGGAAGGTTGCTCAGCACTTCTGAGGCTCAGGCTGTTTTCTCAAGCACTCAAACTTGGGTTTTGATGCCTACTTTTTATTTCCAAAGCATACAGCCTATGGACATGCATGATCTGCCCCAAGATCTGCACGAGCTGGAGGAGGCATTTGGGGCACTGTGATTCATGAAGATGCCTATGTGAACCACTAACCTGGCTGGGGAGAGGAGGGCCGTGTCAGCATCAGCAGGAGTGGGCAGAGCCAAGGTGACTCCGTCTGAGTTATTCCTAGTTTCAGAAACAGAAGTGGACTCCAGTGCAGAAGCACTCCAGCAGCCTGGGACAGCCACAGTTGCAAAGGCACACTTGCCTTTCACTTCACAAGCCTTCCAGAGAAGGATCTGCAAATGATCTGGCCAATTTACTCAGTCCTGTGTACATAGTGAGGGCTTACCAGGCTGCATCCCTGCCATGATGTGCACAAGCCCTTACTTGCAAGGATGACAGGAGTTCTGACTCAGCACCAGGGTCTTAACCCATGTTCGTCTTGCCTCCTGCATGTCTCACTTGTACTAGGAGTGCTCTGCACCTCCCACATCATCCCTGGCAGCAGAAAGGAGAGACTGAGTAAGAGCTGGGCAGAGGACAGATGAAACCTTCAGAAGGAACTATGTAAGATTTAATATTAGCTTTTGATGTCAAAACAAAGGCAAATGATGTTTTGGAAGACCACAGCAAACTCTTCAAGGTGATCGCTCAAGTGCAGTTGGGTTACTCGGGAATAATTTGGTTGGTGGAAGAGAAAGGTTTGTTTTTTTTCGCAGACTGTACCTTGTCTTTTTTTAATGCCAGGCCTGAAGGGTTTTCACTCTGTGGCATGGCACTCCAGTTGTAGTGTAGGCTGCTTTAAATAGAAAGCACCAGAGTCAGTGAAGAGCAACAGGGATGGTCTTTATTGCAAAGCCTCATAGACACAAATGAAACATTTTACAAGTGCTGGCAGTCACATGCAGATCCCATAAATATCTCACTGTGGGCAGTCATCCAGACCTTCACAGGGTCATGACATTTTCCCCACTTGCTATTTTCAGGTGGAGGGACTGGATGGAAGGAGATGTCAGGACAATAGGTAACTTCTGTTAGCTACTCCACATTCAATCAGCAGACTCTAAAGATGTGGAGAAAGCCTGCTGGGAATTTGGGGATCTACACCACTCTTGGGGATGGCTTTTCTGACAGAGGTGAGTCTACAACAGAGAATATTTGGGAAGCTACTTGTGTAGACATAATCGCATCACTTGTTTCTTTATTTTTCCCCCACAGTGCTCAATACTTTTCCCTGTGCTATCGGCATTAAATAGTCCAGGTTAGTTTTCCAGTGCTGGGGTTTCTCACCACAATTCCTATATTTACCCAGAGAGAAAATGGGGCAATGATCTCATAGGAGGAAAACAAAAGAGCCTGTTTCTCTCTGGAGTAAGTAGGTCAATGCCATGAGGCAAGATGGAAGTGGGGCCCATGGTGCCCTTGGGGTAGATGGAGAAGAATGGGCAAGCAGCAGAGCTGCTCAGGGGAAAGACAAGACTCTCTGGTGATGGTGTTCCTACAAGCTGGCATCAAAGGTGAGTATGAAAGGGTTTCACAACACAAACAGGTCATAGCATAGTTCCCGTGAAGAGGGAAAGTCCAATGAGAACCCCATCTCCACGGTCTTCATGCAGAGAGGGAGGGTAGGAGGGCTGCCGATCCCAGTGCTGGACTGGGAGCCAGGAGACCAGGCTGCCTTCTCGCACGAGCACCTGGAAGTTACCTAACCCTCCTCTTTCCTCATTTGCTTAATAGGGTTAATAAACACACTCTGCCCCACAGTGATGACGTAAAGTTAAGCTCTTTCATGTTTGTTAGGTGCTACAATTGGCATCACCATAAAAACTCATAAATAGTGTGCCTTGAAGTTCTGTCGAGGTATTAGTCTTGTTTTAACAGTGCAGATGTTACATGAGTTACCATACGTAAGAAGCTTCTCTTAATTAGGATCAAAACTTCTTTTTTTTTTTAGCATTTCTTTAATGGTTTTTGAGGCTGAACGTGTTTCACTTGCCCAGCCTATTTGGCAATTTATTATAATCTCTTCAAACTAGTACCTCCTTTCATACACTGTTAAAGGTCTTTCTTCCTATTATAGTACCTGTTTACAATCTTTGAATTTAACTCACTTTTTGTCCAACATATTATCAGTTTTTCCAGTCTAAAATCAGCTTTGGAATCTCCCTACATCCTCAGTGTGGCAGATGTAGAATTTGGTTCAAGAACAAGCTGGAAAATAAGGCATCTGTGGTCTGATTCTGACATAACAGGAGCCCTCTTTACAAGTCACACCTTGGTTCAAGGTTTGTCTGCAAATTCTAGTGTACCAAGTACAGAGGTGCATGCAGGGAATTATTCTGTTGTAGTGATATCTGGACAACTGTCAAGAAAGCCTTTCTCACTGAAGTTACAACCAGAACTGCAAGCAGAAATGGTGGAAGCCGTAGGGATGATGGTTTTTCAGATTCCCAACCTACCAGTATGAACTCAAAGATTCAACGAATTCAAATACAGCTTGTGTGACTATCCAAATCTATTAAGTGAGCCTTGCATTCTGCTTACTACAAGCTGCAATTCAGAAGACAATTAGTGCAAGTGAAACTGCTCTTTGCCACTGTGAGGTTTTTGCATTTAACGTGGTCATGGCTGGGTAGCGTGGGAAAACAGAGGAAGGGGAAGGATGGCTTGGTTAAAAGAGCGGTGTGAAACTTGGGAGCGTGTAACTCAGTTCCCAGCTCTACCACAGGTGCTCTTTGTCCCCTTGGGATAGTTATAGGCACAGCTCCAGGTTTGGTGGCAGTACCAGCTGAGGGTAGTCTTACGTGGTCCCACCTGTGCCTGTCCAGCAGGAAGCAGATGGACTAATCCCCCAACCTGGGTTGCAGCACAAACACTAAACTTCCATAGGAGATGGACCAGGAATGAGCATTTAGGAATGGGAGCTGTATTGCTATCAGGAAGAAGCAGAGGGAATTGGGGAGCTAATGTTCTTGAGCAGCAGCTCATCATCTGCTCAGTAGAAAATACAAGCTGGCTTTCAGCAGAAGGTAATTTAAATCAAGTGCTCATCTCTGAACTCATGACGCCTAACATCAAGGAACTAAAGGCTAGTCAATGCAGGTTAGCATACCCAATATCTGTCTTCACTGACCTTATGTCCATCATGAGGTTAACTTAGGTATTCTAGTTAATTTATTATCATTAGGTGGCACAAGTCTGGGTTTTAGTAGAATAATTATTACAATCGTTCCTGATGTACTTCAAAAGAAAGCTTCACTTTCTTTGGTGATGTTTCAGGGCTCATGTACAAAATGGTACTCAAGATATTCGCCCTTCAGACCTATGAATCTTGCTCCTCATTAAAAAACTTCAAAACCCAGTCATGCACTAATTTTAGCCTTCAGAAGGACAGAAGGTCTTGGAGGAGCCAGTGTCCAACCCTGCTGCTGAAAAGATCCTGAACAAAGGGACAGACTTGATCCTATTACCTCACTGCCAGAGGGGAACTTCCCAGAAATATTCCTGATGCAAGGACAAAACAGCTATTCTTTCATCTTTTTCTGACTCACGTCCACAGCACCTCTCCGGAATGTAAATGTGCCTGGTTTTAATGATGTGACAAGGTAATTAAGTGTTAATATGTAGATGCAAAGGGTATACACGGTGCCAGATCTAGTAAATACTGAAGCCAAGCTAAGGCGTTTACCAGACTTACAACACGTTTCTGATAAGGGATGCTGGTATCTATACATTATTCCTGTTACACAAATGAATTTTACAGTAAGAGACAAGGAAGTTAACTTCGTATTTGGATTTTGAGTGTTTTTTTTGTCATCGAGCAGCCAGGACCCAATCCCAGGCATGAGAAGCAATAGAAAAACTAGGACATAACACTATTTGTATGACTATAGTGTCATCACGTGCCAGCTCAGAATGAGACACTTCCTCTTCCCCATTAGCTCAAAGTACTTTGAATTGTATGAGTCCACATCCATAGATTTATGTTAAACATATAACAGAACTCTTTAGTTACAAAAAACCAAATAGACAGCAGTTTATATACATCTGGGTGAAATTTGCCCTGTATCTGGTCATTAAAGATCTACAAAGCCATGCAAATTGTCGGTTTAAGCAATTGAACTGTATACAGTCTCATTCCAAGTGCATGTTCTAAAGAAATGTATGTCCTTTTCAAATGTAAAAGCCTTACTATGTCATGGCAATAAACATTCACATAACAGGCACCCAATTCTGTAAACTCAGGTGCTTGAGAGACAGAAGACGTTGCTCATAGTTTGCCTGGGCTCAGCACAGCTACTGTGAGCAAAGGAGGCTCTCAGTGCAGGAGTTGCAGGGTCCTAGGCCCTGTACAAAGACCACAGTGGGATCTACCTTCAAGCATCATCTCAGCCTTTTCCCAGCTCCATTGCCAGCAGCTGTCTGCTAGTCCCACCGCAGCTGCATGTTTGACAGCTGTGCCACCAGCTGGAAAGCCTCTGCCTGTACTGCAGTCATTATCTGTTCTTTTGTTTCCTAATTATGCCTTTTAGCATCCTAGTAATATTAGCTGGCATCATTTGAGAACTGAGTGACCCAACAAAGCAGTGCAAAAGGATTTTTAAGTATTGGTGTTTTGAAAGAGTTGACTTGGGCTGATTTGAGGTGAGAGGAGGATGGGAAACACATCTTTGCAGCAGCAAAGCGCAGAGATGAGCAAAGTCTTCAAGGTTATCAGGAAGCCAGTGGGTGCCATTTCTGAGGATCTGCATCTTTGAACAGTATCTATACTGCTTTGTCACTTCTCCTTCTCATTGTCCATCAGTCAATCGGCCTGGCTGGAATAATGAGCATCAGCATGTATCAGAGAGCAGCTCACAGCTAAGAGTCTTTAGCTTTAATTTAAGTGTTTTACTGATGATCATTTGCAGTTGTTTGACTGCACTCTTACCCAAGTGTGTTGGTCTGTCAGTGCTTCCCGCAGAAGAGATGCAAAGCATAACCTGAAGAAATGGGGAGCTTCTTTGGTCAGATCCTGCTTATGTCTGTGGGCTGTGTCTGACTTGAGGTGAGACCCACCACGGTCTATTTGGGCTATTGTGAACTTCACCTGCTTTTTGAGTTATTCTGCATGTGGCTTCAGAGCAACTTGCACACCAGTGACAGAGAGGCATCTGGTGCTACTGAAGCTGTGTAGCTGTTGTTGTTGCATGCCAGAGGGTGAACCTCATGCATGTGCCACATAAAAACACACTTACACTGCAGAGATAGGTTATTATTGATGTAGATAAACTTGTGGCCACCAAATTCATCTGAGAAGCCTCTGACATCCATAGCAAGCAGTAACCATTAATTGCAAAGGAAAGAAATCAGGTAGCTCTGGAGTGGAAAGGGAATTTCACAACTGTCACAGCTGGAAATGAGTCCTTAGTATCATGCTGCATTCCAGAACAGCAATCTTTAATGTCTCTCATCAGTTAAAAGTTAGAATGAGGTTTGTATGACTTCAAAGATCTTGTCACCTAGATGATTTCTTGGGGATGTTACCTAAATGGTTTAGAAAATTGTATTGATTCATACTTGTATAGGATTACATTTGTCTTTGCCAAGATAGTAATATTGATATCCTTCTGGAGGAAGTCAGACTACAAAGGAAGGGACTGAATTTCTAGAGAACTATGTGGACATGTTAACTAGCCAGTTTAAGATAAGGTTCATCTTTGTGCCTTAATTCTTACTGTCCAAACAAAAGGACCTCACAGAGGCTCCAATTTCCAGAAGTCTTTGTAAAAATGTCCCTTGTTGTGGTCACTCTAAATCTGACATCCAGACTATGTGACATCTTAAGAAATTGGTTAGAAGATCCTAGAAATGTGAGAGGTGCTGGCAAATCATCTTTTTCTCTCTCTGATAATGCTGAATTATAAACTAGTGTTATGTCATTGAATAAACCCAATGAAGGCAGCAAGATGCTAGCTTTATAAATCTCAGACATGAAAAAGGGTTAAGAATAATAAAGTAACACTTTTAAGAAAGAAGACGTTGAAAGAGATGGCAAAAAAAAACCTAAAAAAACCTATCCCAATATGCCATAACAATCAATCTAGAAAAGAGAGGACAAAAAAACAGCTTTCAAGAAACACTGACTGGCTGTAGGCTGGGCAGGTAGGTGAGCAATTCATGCATTCACCAAAGGATTGGCAAGAGTCCTGCTATGGCAGCAACCTCCTCCCTAGCCCTGCTCTGCATAGCCGGGCTCTCTACCTATCCCAGTCCTAACTTGCTGGAAAGGAGGAGCTTTGCTCTGTCCATTCCTTATTTATAACTTGTCAAGAGCCAGGAGGGAGGGGTGAGCTCTCCGTGGTGCATCCTGCTGCTGCCTGCCTGCTGCCAGCCTTGCAATCACTGCAAATGCCTCCCTTGTGGGGTGGTGGCTGCCTTCGCACTCTTGGGTTCTTCTGCCTGTTTGCAGTGGTGGAAACAAGAAACAGAACCTATTACCTCGGGATTGTGGAAGAGAACTGGGACTATGCACCGTCCGGGAAGAATCTGATCACAGGACAGAACCTCTTAGAGGACGAGTAAGTCACTGGGGGCTCTAATATTTTGGAGAGGTAGTGACAGTTCCAAATGGAATAGACTAACATGGTTAATGTCACTGTGAATGTCTTAAGATGTACTTTTTCTATTTCTTTTCATTTTGTGTTCTAGTGGTGATGTTCTCATAGGCAGGATTTCATCTTCCAAGGCAAGAGTTCTCTTCCATCATGGCTAATTAAGCCAAGTGATAGTTTTTGTGTATGTGATGGTGACATTAAGGAACTGGTATTTGTCAGAGAATCATCACACAGTGAGTTAGAGGATCATCGAGTGGCTGAGGTTGGCAGGGACCTGTGGGTCCATGTGGCCCAACCCCTGCTCCACTGGGGACACCCAGAGCAGGGTGCCCAGGGCCATGTCCAGGTGGCTTTGGAAGATGTCTGAGGAGGATACTCCACAGCCTCTGTGGTCAATGCAAAAGAGGATTTTAGAACAGGTTCAAAAGGGGTTAAATATCACCCGTGTGTGTTTCATGGAGATGCAGGCATTTCTGGGACATGTTGTCCAAAGTGAAATTGCAACTTTGCCATAATCAAGCACAGATCTTGGCAATAAGACGTAGAGGAGAGTTTGGTGGGCAAACACTTTTGAGTTCGCTCTTGTTGAGATGAAAAATGTGGAGGTTTGGTATGACAATGTAAAATTCAAATGTGTATAATACTTGCAATGAGATACAAGATTATTATCTGTACAGTCCTGCAATGTGTTCAGGTGTTGAGTTCTCCATTTAGGATATCTATTTAAGTAGGTACTTACACATACAACTGTGAATGGCCACACTAAAGTCCTGGCAACTGCCTGTGTTGAAACTGGAGTGCATAGGTAAGCACTGTGATGAATTGTGCCTCGGACAGAGTTTCCTCATCAGTTGTCCAGCCACACTGCTGAGGTTGGCTGCATATCCTTCCCATGCCAGGAGAACTGACCTGAGCATGAACTGGAGATGGCACGGACCCTCAGTACCTTTCTACAGTGTGGCCTTCAGACATGCCTGGGAATATTTAAGGTTTGATCAGTATCTTTGGCAACACAGTTTGGGATCCTTCCTCTGAGTTTAAGGTTGGGGCTGGGATGGGAGCTATGAGTGAGTGAGGAGGTCCCAGAAGTCTGTACCAGGTCTGTAGGCACACTGGAAGCCCCATGTCGTGTCCCATGAGTTAGACATGGATGTCCTTCCTGACAGTCCTAGGCAAAGCAGGACTTTTCTCTAGTGGCTGGCATTGTCAGAATCACTGTTTGCTAGATTTCGTAAAGGAAATGTTTTCGTCACAAGAAGGAAGCAAGAAGGAGTTTTATTTTTCAGCAAAATCTTGTGCTCTTAACACCTGGAGGTCCCAGTTAGCATCCAAATCAATATGTGTTACCCTTTCAGGTTGAATTCAGGGTGATACTTTTTTCCCAGCCCATTAAAATATTCTTTGCTGGAAAAGTTGTTTTTCAGTTGTGTTAAACGCTGGAATTTCTCATGCCCTACTCTTTTTGTCACAGGAAAACTTTCTCCCCTCCCTAAATTAGAAGATCTCTCACTGGAAAGGAAGGAGCTTTAAGTGAAGGGCAGCTGTCTGTAGGTCTTCCCTCACACTGCAGAAAGACTGTTCTGTAAAATGTACTTTTAAGACTGTCTGCACTTTGAGATCCCTGGACACCACGTTGCACATTAATGTCTCAGACTTTTGCATGGCACAACAGGGAGGAATGACAGCTTACGTCTTCCGTCAGTGTTGTAATGTAATAATTAGAGAATGCAAATTCCAAAAGGCTTACCCATGGAGGAAATGTAATCTGGATTTTAAGGTGGACTAAACATCCCAGGCTTGGGGGCTGTTTGTGGTGCAGTCCCTACATGAAGCCTTCTACTGCAGAAAATTATTCCTGTAACTAGTTTACTCCGTTTCCAAACTGTATTAAATTAGGCCAGAATAAAGCTGCTGTATTCTAGATTAATGGTCTGTTGATATATGCATGTGGAAGAAGTGAACCAATAACAGCTCTGTTGACTATTCAACTCTTTAGGGTAGCCTCTAATGTAAATGTAAAGGTGCATACTAATGGCTTACCCTTCAGCTAACTAACTGGTTCCTGTGGGTAGTAAGAAAAGCACAGTTCCATTAATGAAGTTTAAGGATCAGATCCTGGGTGGGGGCAGGGATGCATTTTGAGACGGCTGTGTTCTGCACACAGCAACACTCAGGCTCGCTGAGCCCAGCACTTCTCACCCCATGATGCATCCCTGCAGCACCCATGTGATGGGGTTGAACATGGGATAGAACTGGGCTGGTGCTGACTGGCACTATCCCAATTCTATTGATAGGGAATTGCAGATGAAGACCTTTCAGACAAACTGATTATCTTTAAAAGTGCTGGTGCGTATACAAAAATGGGATGTTCCCTTTGATTCCAGCTAGCCCACAGAGATGTAATCAAAACCACTTATTCTTCGCAACTTAATAAAAGTGCTCAGTTAGCAACCATGTAATGGAAAGTGTTACATTACCTGGATCAGATAGTGAGATTAAAAAGATGATTTTCAATGCTGCTGTGCCAAAGCTGAGTTCTCCCTCAGCCTTTAGTTCTTTGCAGCAATGAGGTTATTTTACAGAAAGGAGACTCACAAGGCTGTGCTGCTGGGTTCCTGCTGGTGCTGAGTGAGCCAGCAGCCGTGGAGCTGCATCAGCACCTCCCTGGGTGTGAGATGAAAAGGCTGCCTCTCGTCAGAGCTGATTAACCCAAACGCAGCCCTGTGTTAACGTCACTATTCTGCTTGGATGTTAATTTTTATGATGATCTATGTTGCTACAGCGCTCAAGGGCCAGCCTGCTGCTTGCACAGCTCATGTATCTCGCTGCGCAACAGTGCTTCTTGTGTAAAGAGAATAATGAGGCTGTTGCCTCTGCCATCTGTCTAGTCCACTTGAAGCCTTAAGCTGTTCCATCAGTTCTCATAATTTGGGCTGTCATGAATGAGACTAAAGCATTACACTCTCAGTTCTTCCTTCAAACATCAAAGTGACATTTGCTAAAGCACACAGGACTTTGGAAACTACAGCTAGATCCAAATTACAGCCACTGAATATAGGTGAGGTGTTCAGCATCCTGTCCCACCTGATACAACTGGTAGATCTGACATCATTAAACCATGGTGGTCAGAACGTGCAGGATGCAAGGTACTGTCAGGTTTGCTGGACGTGCTGCAGACCCCTGTGAGATGCTGTGGGTTAGGATATGAATATTGCTGCGGTGGGAGGGCGAGTTCAGATATTGCCCGCTCCCTTTAATAGCCATAAAGGCAATGGCCTTTCAAAAGAAAAATGCACTAGGATGTTGTGGTCTGACATGCATTAGTCTTTCCCTCCCTACTGTGGCTCAGCCCTCAGGATCAAAGTTGGGTTGATAATATCTCTTAAATTAATTTGGTGCTAGTCTATACGATAGGCACTTAAATCTTGTTCTGCTGGTGGTAGAGGTCATCAAGTTTTGCCTGATGTAACCACCCATCCCTTCTCTGTAGGCCACCAAGCCTACATTTATCTGGGCTAAGTCTTGCACCCACCAGCACTAACGGGTATTTTTTGTTACCACAACTTCAGAGTGCAGCTTGCCTGTGAGGAGATCCCACCCAGAGGATGACAGTAAAACTGCCGTCACAGGAGCTAAACTAATGGCTGAGTCATTATGTAGCCAAATGACCCAACTGCATCAGCAGAAAAGTTCTCTGTGGGAAGAGTCAACATCCGAAGGGCATTAAAGGTGAAAACCTAGCGCTAGTGAAGTCTAGGGGGAGTTTCATTACTGACTTCAGTGGAAGAAAGATCATGCTAAGAGAGAAACCGTTATAGCCATACTTAACCAGTGACACTTCAGAGCTTCATTGAAGATTTTGTGAGTTTGACTGACCTCTCCAATTGCAGCTGTGGGTCAGAAAAGGTCTCAAATGTCCCTTGAGGACATTGTGTCTCTGTTGTTCAAGGACATACAACTAACCCTGCTCTTTGATGCTGTGTGATCAGGGCACCATCAACAAATGGGAGCAGATACCACTGAACCTGTTGACCAGCTGTCCCTCTGGCACAGACCTTGCCCTTGCCTCAGCACAGGAACTGTGGCCTGGCAGAGGGTTGTGCTGAACAGAATGCATGATCCGGGGGTTAACATGACAGGGGCAGCCTGGAACCATGGTACTCTCCTAGCCTACTCCATCCCTGAGAAAGCTGGGGGATTTTTAGAGAAAAGATCTCTTATAAACCCAGTGGTAGAGTATGTGAAGACAGCAGAGAATAAGGTTTCATCAACAACAGATTTTAGGGAAAAAGCCCATATTGCCAAAGCAAAACTTCAGTGGAATAATAAGTGGAAAAAAAAGTTCACGTTTACCCAGTCATACCTAGGAGCATGCATCAGCTATGGGGCATGTTAACAGCAGCAGAAAACTCAAGACTCTCCTTCTGGCAGCTGTTTGAATTGTTCTCAGTGGGGATTAAAGTGACAAACCAACTCAGCAGGCTTCAGAACTGTATCAGTGAGGAATGTGACTTCAATCTCTGCTATTCGTGTTACTGTGCACAGCGTGCAGCTCTCTTACTGTACACTGTACCGTAGTACTCACAGAAGCACCTTACTTCTAAAGATCAAAGGTAACATAAATAAGGTAAAATGCATTTTTTTTGTGTGTGGTAAAAGGAACAGGTGTAGAAATTACACTTAACTCATGGTCTTTCCCTGAGATGGCAGATTATCTGCATGTCTCATCTTGAATTCATTGAAGTCGAGTCTACACAACACTCTTGTTTCACTCTTTCTCTTGTTTGGAAGAGATGCAATACTCATCACTACAGAGGAATGGCTTACTATAATTACATTAACGCTAATTCTAAGGAATGAGAGTTCATTGCCTATTAATAACTCCCTGTTCTCTCATGTGCACTGCCCTCTTTTCTTGGAGCTTAAGAATGGCTGGGAATGGTCAACTGGCCAAATGGAATCAAACACAGAAACAAGAGAAGGACTTGCAAGGTTTTCCTCATATGAACAAGATTTTTTGCAAGCCTGCTCACTTCTGTATGTAACTTTAAGACAGGCCTAAATCCAGAGACAAAGGAAGGACCATTGAAGAATTTTCAAGGGAATGTAGGAAGTTTGCACTGGTACAGCTCCAGGGGATGGAAGTTTCCCCTTCCCTGCGAGGAGTGGGACTGGCTGATCATCATGATAACAGAGTTGGTCAGTCAGAACTTAGAAGCAGCTATTATGTCCAAACAGGATCAGAGGGATGGAAGAGGTTCAGGCAGTGATACCAGGAAGCCATGAGGAAGATGAAATGATTTCTAGTGAGCAGGAAAGCATGAAGAAACAGGGAGCTTTACCTGCTTGAAGCACAGAACAAATGAGAAATAGGAGACATTTGGCATGGGGTACCAAGTAGAAAAGGCACATCGTAATCACTTGACGAAAAAAGCAAAGGCAGCTTTAGAGATCTGGATTTGTTTACCTGTTACAGCATTTGGGGAAACTGCTGCTGCAATAATATATTGAAAAGACAGTGAGTGGGAAAGAATGAAACAGGAGACACAGTTAAAGGGGATGTTTAACTAGGTGGCTGAAAATGGGATGGGTTTCCCCAGGAGGCATACTCTGTCAGAAGATGGGAATGATCTTTGAGAATGCTGTTGTCAAAGATGTGAGATGGAATCCCATAGCAGCAAAAATCCCTCTAAGTGACTCTGAAAATGGGAAGGAATCAGGGTGTGCTATTAACAGCAAAGACATTGTGAAACACTGAGATGAAAGAAGAAAGAGGGACAGGGGAAAAACTCTGTGTCCTACAGATGGAGCAGCAGAAGACATGGGACCAAGCCTGAGCCAGCTCCCTCTGACCAGCTCCACAATGTGACCACATGATGGTGACCAATTGGTCCAGGCATCCAGGGGGTGAAAAGGGGAAGTCACTCACAGCCATGCATCTGTTCTATGAGCTTCTTATGGCTGATAGCATTAGTTCCAGTGTAGTCAGTCTTTCTGAAAAGGACTTTAAGCACTGTAATGTGCAGCACAGCAACACGTGTAAAGAGACACAGAGCTATCATCTACTTGAAGGAATGAGGTGGGCACCACAGAAGTCCTCTGAGAGGAATTGTGAAGCACAGACACCTAGAGTGGAACTCACAGCAGCTATTGTGCTCTGCTCTCAGGTTGCTGAGATTGACTGGAAGGACATGTTGAAAATACATGTGTGTCTCTATATAAGCAGAAGAAGTGGAGTCTAGCCCTTCCTGGACAGTAGAAGGAGTGAGGCTGAAGTGTCTGCACTCCAAGAAACTTCCAGGGCACTTTCAGGGCATTTTGAGCACTAAACTCTTCTGCCCTTTGCAAAGTGTTGGTCTGGAAAGAAGGGAGCTATGGAGGAGCCTGAATCTGGAACCAACAGCTAAGGCATTAGTGCAGTGTGGCAACTTGTCTCCCAGAGTTGATTTTTTGTTTACTCTTGGAAAATGTTTAACTAAAACCCACTGTTAAACAGAGCCAAGTGGTTGCTTCATCTGTGCTGTGATCCATTTCTGGCTCCATGACTGTTTTAACCCTTGATGTTCACCACAGAAGAGCATCACCTGCTTTGTGACTGGCTGGTACCTGTTACGCAGACAGTGGGCTCGGCAGCTCTGAAGTGATGGAGGATTTAAATGGATGTCCTTTCAGAAACCTGGCATTAAAAAGACTTTTTTTTCCTGTCTCCTAGATGTCTTTAAGTAGGAGATGGGCAGAGATCCAGCCAACAGAAATGCTAGCTAAGAAGTCCTGTAGCACAGCTTTAGGCACCAAGGAAGTTTCTGGTGCCTAAACCCACAGGTTTTTCCCAGGGTGATTTCCTTGGAACTTAAATCCCTAACTGGGTTTTGAGATCTCTGCTCTAAGCTTTCACAGGAGTGAGAATCATGTCAAGCATGACCATGCCTGTTCAAAAGTGTACAGTTTTTCTGGAGTAGAGTTCTTCTGCAGAGCAGGCAGTGTTTCCCAGGGGTCTGAAGTTACGCATGCAATGTCGTCTGGCCAGAGAGCCAGGGCCATAAGGGCAATTTATAATTCAAATTAGGGCATAGCCACAGGAATACATTGTCATGAGGTAAGAAAGCATGGGTGTTTACATTGTACTACTGCTACCAGCACCTGCTATTCTGAGGTAGCAGCTCTTCCCCCAGGCAGTGGAAGGGATCTTCTCAGTGAGCACAGGGTTGCATGCCATGTCTTGCTGTGCACACAGACAGTTACTGCAGAGCTGCTGATGTGCTAAAAATCCAGACTTATTGGAAACTCATTCCTTAACCATACTTTTATCTAGCATAACTTACTCAGTGGTGGATCAGACTGAGAAGACTCTGTCCCTTCCCCTCTGTCCTAGGCAACTGCTTCTGATACAGAAGTTTTATGACAACGCTTTCATTTGTACCAAAATAGCTCTTGAGGAGTCTGTGTCATGAACAAATGAAAAAGCATTCTTTTTGGAGACTTTTAAATGTGAAAGTGGTTTGGTGATTTTAAATGTGAAAGTGATTTAAATGCTTCAGTGATTTCGTTTAGACAGTGGCCACAGAGGTGTAATGGCCCTGTTTGTGTGGCAAAGAGGTGTCCTCTAGACAATGTGTAAGATATTTAGAGATGGAGAGTGTGTATCGTACTTGTTAGATGCATTCTAGAGAGAAGTAAAGAAGATTTAATATCATAACAGATAGCTAAAACGTTGGTTACCAGTAACGGTTAAATGAGCAAAACCAATTTCTAGTTGTGTTAAGAAGTATTGACCGGGTGTATGTCCACCTTTAGCTGGAATATTATTTGTATATTATGTGAAGTTCTTGTTTCTGACTTCAAAAGAGAAAGAGAAATATGGGAAAGCTTTCAGAAAAGACCATCAGGAAAGACTTGGACCTCCCAGCCAACTGGGAGGTGGTTGAGTCACCGTCCCTGGAGGTGTTCAAGAAACGTTTAGATATAGCATTGAGAGACATGGTTTAGTGGGGTTATTGGTGGTAGGTGGATGGTTGGACTAGGTGATCTTGTAGGTCTTTTCCAACCTAGCTAATTCTATGATTCTATGATTCTATGACT
Source organism: Numida meleagris (assembly GCF_002078875.1). NCBI lineage: Eukaryota > Metazoa > Chordata > Aves > Galliformes > Numididae > Numida > Numida meleagris. The sequence goes on along the minus strand of NC_034409.1, from coordinate 183,701,667 downwards.
TGTGGCATAAGAACGTCAATGCATTTGTTTTGTCCAGAGGAAAGGTAGGAGGCAATTTAATCAATTAATTAAAACTTGTGCAAGTGCTTGCATAGAAAATAAATTCCTGATGGTGTGTGGCCTCTTTGATGTGAGAAAGGGCACGACGGGAACCAGTGGGAATGTGGAGCTAGATGATTTTAGACTGCAAATGCATTTCAGGAATTGAAGGGAGTCGGAATTTAACAGCCAACCACTGGCCATGAGATGTGTTGTCCATCACTTGAAGTTGCTATAAGATATAGGTTTACAATTGTTTACAGTCACTCTTATTGGCTTTAGAGAAACCTTTAAAGAATTTGGTTTTCTTCTCCTTCTGAATTGTCAATCATTTAGATGTGAGTTTTCACCTTCTCAAAAGAGGGAGAAGGTGCTAAAACTGCACAGAAAGGTCTGAGTGCCTGGTTCTCAAGTGAGGAGTTGTAGCACCTGCACCTGCACCAAAGACCAGATCTGTAGATGGCTGTTACTGAGCAGAAAGGGACTTGGACACTGATAGTGTTGTCCAGGTTGACTCCTCACACTTCAGTCTGCCAGCTGTGTGATATGCCTCAGGGAACTATTCATCTGCACTGTAAGCACCAGTTGATCAACTCTTCAGTGAGTTTTTGTCTCTAAATTATTTTCCCTTCTCAACATTAGGTTTGCAAGCGTGTATGCGACAAGAGGAGCCAACCGGATAGGGCGTGTGTACAAAAAGGCTATTTTTAGGCAATACACAGATGACACATACTCCCAGGAAATCCCCAAGGCAGCCTGGCTGGGGTTCCTTGGGCCAGTCCTGAAGGCAGAAGAAGAGGATGTCTTTATCATCCATTTAAAAAACTTTGCTTCCCGTCCATACTCAGTGCATCCACATGGGGTCTTCTATGACAAGGACTCTGAAGGTAAAAGCTGGTTTGCTCCTTTCTCTTGTCTCCTCCATTTCTCCTGGAGTAGTGAATGTCAGGGCTAGAAGTTTGTCCAAGTATTTATTGTTCTGTCCATTGACATAAGAGGATTTTATATCATCCTCTCATAAACTCATTGGTAATTGCAACTGGTGACTAAAAACAGGAGCATCCTAATTTCGTAAAACTTTTGGCCACAAACCTTTGATGCCTGGGATAAATCCAGCACTGAAACTGGTTAGGTGGGTCTTTTTTCCTGAATTATTTTCCCAAATTATTAGTCACTGAAGTATTTTCACTCCTTCTTTCTACTTCTAGCCTGTTTCAATTGATAGAGTTCTTGTAAGTAAACATTTTTACTCTTTTAGGTTTGTAACATACATGATTTCATTTTCAGAATCCAAAATTTAAGCATGTGTAGCTGCCCAGGGAGGTGATGGAGTCACCGTCCCTGGAGGTTTCCAAGAAAAAAGATCACTGAGTGACATATTCCATGCCTGTGACAGCTCTAGGTTGATGGTTGGACTAGATGATCTTAGTGGTCTTTCCAACCTTAATGATTCCGTGATTTGCCCAAACTTACTGTTCTCATCAGTTTTCTGTGAGAAGATACACAATGTTAACAAACAAAATGTGTACATGACATGTTTGATGAGAGTAAAGAGATACAGAAAAATTAAAGTTTCTTAAATGAATTTTAAAGCTTAATCTACTGACAAGTAGTCGATTTTAACTGTCAACAGTTTTTGGCTTTTTTACCGGAACTTAGTGATTTTTAGTTTGTGAGTGCAGTTCTTGTCTTTGAAAGCTGTGATAAAATAGAAGAAATCACACATTTATTTAAGGAAAACAGCTAAGGTGAGGCTAAGAACTTTCTTTCTTTCTTTTTAAATTTATTAGGAGCACTTTACCCTGATGGAACTGGTGGTAAAAGCAAAGAGGATGATTTTGTTGTTCCTGGTGGAAATTACACCTACACATGGCCAGTAAGGAAAAGTTATTCCCCAACTTTGGCAGACTCAAACTGCTTGACTTGGATTTACCATTCTCACATTGACACCCCAAGAGATATTGCATCTGGTTTAATTGGGCCACTGCTGGTTTGTAAAAAAGGTACTGAGCTAGAAACACTGATAAAGCAAGCCCCTCTGCCAAGCTTGGCATCTTAACAGTCATTTTTGCTTTCAGGTATAAACATGATGGTCTAGAGTCTATCCCTACATAGCCCATAAAAAGGGGCAAGGAATAGCTGGGCCATTCCAGGAGCATCCCAGGGTAGGTATTCTAGCTCTGGGATAATCCCCTTCTGCTCCCCTTTAGATTCACAAAAGATTTCCCTCAGCTGGTGGAGGGACTACAGCATACTCTGTGGCCAGCTGGTCATGGCTGACACCAAAAACAAATGTGCCCTAACTGGGATCATTTCAGGACAATCAAGAGACTCCTTGCCCAGGAAATGAAATTAGAGCTGGGCAGGTGACTTTGACATTGGCATTTACATACTTGAAACCCCAGTGTTTCTTATCGTTTTTTTTTCCTTAAGGATTTTTGCATATTGGTTTTATATCACAGCCACATGGGAATGTGCGCTGAACAGCTGAGGTGACAGCCTGTCCCTTGTACTTTATTGCAATAGCCATGTACTAACTCTGTCCCCTCTGTCAGCTGAGCAGTTGTCCCTTCTCCATTTAGGACAGGTGTAAATCTCCCACCTTTCCAGTATCTCCTGTAGTACAAAACCAGCCCTAATTTTATGTACAGAACATATACCTGAACCAATGGTTATATGTCCATAAAAAGACTTAAATGTGGAGAGGACAGGCCTGGTTTCCCAATAACTGACAATAAAAGGTCTCCGATTTTTTATCCTGGGGAGTATACAGCACTTCCTGAATAGGTGAAACTGAGCCAAAGGCCATAGGATAATACATGAAGCTAGGAGATAATGTGCTCAAAAGAATCCCAGCCTGAAAGGCCGCCATATCTGCACATTCAGTCTTGACTTTGTCAAGGTGGGTATCTGCACAATGCCACTGCCTCAGTCCTCCTCCTTCTGACAGTGATGGGTGGATCCTCACTGAACTGAAAGCAAGGCTCTGGGGTCCCATCCCAGACAACACGGGGGAAGCAAAAAGTTTTTAACGATTCAGAGATAGACAGGACTAGTAGATGAAATATAAATCTGTCAGTGGTTAATAATAAGCTCAGTGTTGCCACTCCAGTAGTCTCAGACTGTTCCCCAAATGGTCCCTCAGATAGTGATACTTAGTTTAGCATGAATAGATTGTACTCATCCCGTCTTAAACCTATTAAAATGTAAATATCTAGTCCTAGTTAATTGTATAGGTTTCCTTGCTAGTCCATGGAGAGTGAGCCACATACACTCAGCTGTTCTGAGGGTATACTTCTCAAGCTGTTTCAATGCAACAGGAATGCAAGCCATCTCTTGTCTTTCCTTAATTTCTGACCAGCTAGATAAAAGGCTTCTGATCTGGCTTACTGCACTGGCACACAGATGCTAATACTAAGGGACAGGGTTGGAAGCAGTGGGACAAAGATAGGGAAATTGGGACCACAGCTTTTGGCAGCTATGTGTGTTTGTGTCAAGATCATTAAATAGCAGCTTGATATGACTTAGATAAGCTGCCTACTGGATGCACCCATCTGCTCAAAGGTTTGGGAGGTGGAATTAAGGTGTCTCAGAAGAGTAAAATTGGGTGAGATTCAACCTGCAATAGATCCTGGACAGACCGCTGTATTTCCTTGTATGCTCCAAAGTTATTGTCATTTTAAAATTCAATCCCCTCCAAGGCTTTTTTTAGCACTTTCCTTTTCGTTTGCGATTTAGGAACTGCAGATGAGACCTCAATAGAAAGGACTGGTGCTGCTAATGCTTTTGCCCTGATGTTTAGCATTGTAGATGAAAATGTCAGCTGGTACCTCGATGAGAATATAAATACCTTCTGCTTAGAACCAGCCACAGTTAACAAAGAGGATGAAGGTTTCCAGACCAGCAACCGAATGCATGGTGAGCAGGACTCTTGACCAAATGGTGACTGACAGCAGTAATCAGTCTCTTCATATCACTAGGACATTCTGTCTCTTGCTATGTCTCTCCCTTATCTGTGTCAGTATGAAATGGTCTGAGATGTTGAAGTACTGTGTTGATAAAAGTCTTTCCCAAAAAAACAACACAACACACTGGTTTGCTGCAAGCAGATTTGGCTTTCATATCCAGCTCTGCCACTTGTTTAGCATGTTATCTTCGGCAACAGATGTAAAATTATTGGGGACCACTTAACAAGCTGTGAAAAGAGAAAAGAAGGCTGAAGAGCACTTTGAGATGAGTATATTGGAAGAGTCCAACAATTCTGGCTCTCAAAAGGACTCAAGACTGGTGGGCTTGATGGTACTGCTATTTCTGCACTTCAGAGTTCAGTAATAGTACTTTGTGCTATTTGGAGATCTGGGCTAAGAAGCTAAACCCAGATGTTTCTCAGTACTTTGATCATTCCATGGAACCTAGGAGCTACAATATTTTGTACAATATAAATCTCATTCATCTAATGTCTTGATATATTGTCAGGTGTGGAAGCTAAGGTAGAGAGAGCTGACTAAAATGATTTGAGTGATATGATAATTTTCTAATTTAAGTTGCCTGAGCCAGATATACAGTAGCAAATACTTGACTCAGAATTAAAGGGAATAGATTCCAGACATCTGAAGTGCCTGCAGAACAAATTAACTTCATTATCAGGCCTTGATGGTGCTGACTGGGCCTTTGTAATATCTTGATATGACCCAGGAAATTTGTCATAGACCCAAGCAGAGAATTCGGGCCATTTGATCATCCAGAGCATTTTATTCAGCTAGGGAATGGGTGTGGACATCCGTAGTTTCTTTTCTGGGTCAGGGAAGCATTGTCTTCAGAAATGAAGTCAGATGCATTTGGTGCTTTTCCCTCTCATAAAATCTTCTACTTTTGTTTTTAGCTATTAACGGTTATATTTATGGAAATCTCCCTGCCTTGGAGATGTGTGCTGACACTCCCATGTCCTGGCACTTGTTTGGCATGGGAAGCGAAATAGATATCCACGCTGCGTATTTCTATGGCCACACGTTCACTTACAGAGACCAGAGGGCAGATGTCGTCGGTCTGTTCGCAGCAACATTCATTACAGCAGAGATGACTCCTGGGAACCCCGGGAGGTGGCTGATAACATGCCAAGTTAATGAGCATTTACGAGGTACGGTGTTACTGATCTCCCTGATCCTTTCAGATACAGAAATTCCAGCCTCCATTACGCTAGAAAAAGAAAGCAGAGATATTTCCAGTGGAAGCGAGATTTGACATTTCTGACTAACTGAACATTTCAGAAGTACTTCACCACAAAAATATCATGAGTTCAATTTCCAGGGTGAATTATGTATGTTGGGCCAAAGTTATAAATATGGACTTGTAAGAAAACTTTACATGAAGGAATCATGATGATGGTGATGTTGTTGTATTTGTATGGTGCAAGAGCCTGAAAGCAGATAGCTTAAACTAGGTAGGCAACAGCAGGCAATGTATAATCATGATATTGGAGACAGTCATGATTTGTGATAATTTTTACTTTTAAGAACTTGCTCACTGCATTCAGTGGGATTTGTATTAGGCAAAGAGACTTGATTTTGGCAAACAACAAACATCTTCAGTGCCATAATGAACGAGCTTTTCTGTTTCAATGGAAGTCCAGATGAGGTGATACCATGTTGCACATTTCAGGAGGCACTGCAGTCCCCAAAATCCCTTTGCATCCTTACCAGAGTGGGGAATTGAGTAAATAAACCCACTAAAGCGTGTCATGGATTTCAGCAGTTTTCACCAGTGGGATGATATACTGCTTGCAAGAGAAGCATGCTAGCATCTAGACCATTGCAGAAAGAGGTAGTATCTAGAAATAGAAATTTAGAAAAATGATCCTAGTCACTTTTTCCAATCCATGTAGCTCCTGCCTAGAGGGTTCTGATTGTGCATTTGTATCCATGAGATTACTGACTCCGCAGCTGGCCAAGGACTGTCTCCAGATTCTTTCTCCTCCCAGGTGGCATGGAGGCACTGTACGATGTACAGATCTGCCAAAAAAACCTGTCTCGACCTTTACCACTCAGTCACAAAAGAAGATATTATATTGCTGCTGAAGAAGTGCTCTGGAATTATGGACCTGACGGTTATGATAAATTCACTGGGCAGGGCTTAAATGCCACTGGCAGGTAAGCTTTCTCATCCTCTGCTGTCGTGTTTTAATTTCAAGAGTCTGGATGAGATCCCGCTGTGATTCACCAGGGCTAGGTCCTGCACTGTTATTAATTTTAATTGGATGGGGCAGGGAGGATTTCAACAACCTTGTTGAGAAATTAGATTCGTAACTGCAATGCTTAGTAGTTGCCTTCTGGAAGCACTTATCTCTCCACAATTAAGTCTGTGGAGAAAGTGAGCCCTGGTGATGTGTGCAAGCCCTTATGTTGAGATTCCTCGGGCAGCATTCACATTTGAAATGAGTGTATCTCAGAGTGCCATAATGGCAGATTACCCCTTCGGGATTGCTGATGGAGATGGATTGTATTGCAGCCCAGGAAAACTAAAGATTAGAAACCCACTGAGAACAAGTAATGGCACAGGTCTTGCCCTAAGGTAGTTAGAGGTAAGTTGACATGGCACTTGTCCTAAGTTGAACACCTTAAAGTCTAATGCACAATGAATGCCCATTTGTTAACTAATATATAGATGTAATTCAGGTCAGTAATATCTCCTCTAGAGAGCTGGAAAAGTATATGCAAACTAGTGACTTGGGAGGTCATTTCTTCCATGGCTGGGGTAATAACTTTATCCTAAATTAAGGTTTCTGCCTGAACCTCCAGTTATTTAAACGGTTCAATTTGTTAATTCCACAGTGAATCTGCAATATATTTCACACAAGGGACTGACAGAATAGGAGGGCTGTACTGGAAGGTTCGCTATGTGGAATATACCGATGCAACATTCAGTAAAAGGAAGATTCAGCCAGAGAACATGAAACACCTGGGAATACTTGGTACAGTGAATATTTTCCCATCCTGTCATTCCATTGGATTTGAAAGCAGAAGTCCCCTTGGATCCAGAGGGGAAATCTGTGGACTCAGCTGCCAGCCAACCTCGTCTTATTTAGCCGGAAATACATTTGTTAGCAGTTCTTCTAATACCTTCCCTTACCCTCTCTCTTTAAGGCCCTGTTATAAAAGCTGAAGTGGGAGATACAGTGTTAGTTACTTTTGCCAACAAAGCCAGAAGGAGCTATAGCATCATGGCCCATGGTGTAAGCTTCAGCAAACTGTCAGAAGGTGCACCCTACTTGGATGGTAAGTTTTTACTGCGACACAGCAATGCCACATCCAGAATACATAAGTCTACAGAGCTTCTCCTGTTGCTCTGCAGCTTTGCCCTTTTTGTGGATAGTGAGGCGTAGAAGGGATGAATTGGTTAATTTCTGTCTTCTGACATGCCACAAGAAACCCCCTAGTCTGCCTCTGAACTGGTTCTTTCCCTTGGACACGTGTCTAACAAGGTGACTGAAACTAGCTGAGGTCCATCTGTTAAGGTTGAGTACAAATCAAAAGCCCAGTCCAATTTACATTAGTTCTGCTCTAATATCACACGTGCCCAGCCAGTGGCTCTACTCTGGACATGCTCCAGAAAAGTGTTGCTTCGGATCTGGCATGATGATGCTATGATGATCTTGCTGAGTTTTTGGATACAGCTGTCCACAAGGTCTGGGCTGCTTCACATCTGTTCTTCTAACCCAGGTCAGGTATTTCACTTCCTTCATTGCCAGGTTAGTCAACATCCAGGCATGTTTTATCTGATTGACCCAGAATGTGAAGCAGTAACAATTCTTATTAATCCTCATAAATATGTAAATACTGGAGCAGAACATTTACCAAAGGCTTCCTCTCATTTTGTGCAAAGATAGGATCTTTATCATCAAAATTTAACCATTAAATGTGTGGTGTCATGTCTAATTGGCAGTCAAATCCTTCAAGACAACAAACAACTCCTTCAGAAGGTGCGAAGTCCCATTTATTTTGAACTCTTATTTTAGGAGACAGTAGGTCATCCCTGGAGATGTCTCTGTCTCTGCTGACTACAGAAGGAGACTAGATTAGGGTCAGAACACCTGTCCAAAATTTAGAGAGCTCGTGTTAGATGAGTTGAATCCCAACCACAGCACCTATAGAGATAATATTGTGGTCTCTGAAAATGCCTTTGCTGCATTGGCAGCATTGAAGAGAGAGTTAGTTTTCTTGTTGTCTAAATTGTTTTGTTTCTACCACAACACATGAAAAAGAAACTCCCAGGACATAATCCTTCTTTTGGAATCTGTGCTAAGAGAATTAGGTCAACATGCAAAGTCATAAAATCATACAATGAAATCAACACAAAAGGCTTGAACCTAATTCTTTTGTCTCTAGTTGCTGACTGTGCAACACAGCCAATTTTCTAGCAGGCCCCAATGTATCCTAAAATATCTAGGTTGATTTCAGCTTTGAAGTCACCATATTCTAATACCACTCGCACCAGATATAGTTCCCTAATGAAAAGGCAGCTTCTTCTTTCTGCTTGCAGTCCTGTTGTGCTTCTGTTTAAACCCCATGGTAACAGCATCCATTGGCATCGCACCCTTTGGTGTGGAGCAGAATGAAACCAAAGCTGACAATTAAGCAGTAGTGTGAGTGGCTCGCCTCTGGGTCTTTGGAGAGGAAGATGTGATGCCAGATTTACCTCTTCCTAACAATTTTTCTGCCTTTCTTCTTTCTCCATAACCCCTGTGTCTTGGACTTCCATCACATCCTTCTACAAATATATACAGGTACGGCTCCTAGAGGGGCTGTAAGACTTCTTCAAAATGATCTTTCTGAAGACTGAGGGTAGATTATTCATATGAAGATACTGTGCGTGAACATACCTGGGGCTTATCAGACATCTTTATTCTATTATTTTTTCAGTTTTGCTCTCAGCAATATTATTTCATGTTGTATTTGACACGTCCAATCTCAGCAGTTTTTTTTTCCTTCAAATCAATGCTGTTCTCCCCATCGAGCACCACTGCTGGAGTAACTCAGTGCATACTCTTGCAGAAGTGCTCTGTTTTGTTTTGTGATTTGTGGCAAATTGTGTGTGTTCAACTGAAATACTGATATTTTCACTCACGTTTAAGCTTCTAAAAGTATTCTCCAGGAGACACTCCACACTCTTGGCAACACACAGAGAATCAAATCAGTGCAGGCTGCTGCTGACAGATGCATCTGACCGCACTGAGAAAATCCAGTCAAGAGATGCCTCCGCTTTAAATAAAATTTCTGGTTTGATCTTCCTCATAGCACAGAGCAAAAACTTAGCATTTTTTTCTTCAGAGTGCAGAGCTGACCCCTTTTGCCAACTGTCCTTTCCAGCCCCCCTTATAATTCCTCTCTCTGTGGATACCAGCACTCTCGTACAGTGGCTACATTGCATGAGTGATGCTACATCCACCCTGTTCAGGACAGCAGATAATCACCAAAATTAACTTCTGAAAAAAGTAATACCAACCCCTCTCTAGAGACTCTAACAGAGCTTCCTGTTCATTTCTGCAAAATCAAAAAGAAACAATTACCAGGATCAGATCTGTTTTGAATTTCTAATCAGTCACAGCTTTAGCTCCACTTGCTGATGTAATTGCGTTGTTGGTGCTTAATGAAAATTCAGAGTCTGCGGTTGCACCTCAGATGAATCTCATGATAGGGCAGGAAAGCTACTGACATTAGAGGAAGCCAATTAAAAGCAAAGATGAGCTCTGCATGTTTAGTCTGACCAAATGCAGATAATTCAGATAGCATTATGTCAGTGTCTGTGTTAAACTTGTTCTGCGAGGAACGGCTCAATGTGTTCCTGTGGCACATGGCTCTGGAAGATGTCCCTGTGGTCACCAATCTACAGGATGGTGCTTGAACCTGTCTGCAGAAACCAGTGGCTATGCCTGACTCCCACCCAGCACTTGTATTCTGGAGGATGTAACCTTCCCATAACTTATGTCCTTCTCTACTTTCTCTCTACAGGATACATGAAGCCAGGAGCCCACGTTAAGCCAGGTGAAACCTTCACGTACAAATGGAGAGTGCCTGAAAATGGAGGTCCGAGTGAGAGTGACCCACCATGCCTGACCTACCTGTACTACTCAGCCACTGATGCTGTCAAAGACACCAACTCTGGCCTGGTGGGGCCTTTGCTGGTCTGTCGGAAGAACACACTGAATGAGGATGGGACGCAGGTGCTTAAAGTGGAGAATGGCTTCTCCAAAACAGCAGGGTAGTGGGATGTGGGGAGAACAGACTTACACTGTTCCCACCTCAAATTTAAGAGCTTAAAGAAATGTCATTCCTCAGGGTAAAAGCTGACCTATGGGGTGGACAGGAAGGTGAAACTGGCATTCCCCAGCACTCAGACTTGTCCATTGGTTTTCCATCTTTTCCATGCATTCATTAGCAATGACTGCATCCTTCCATCCTCAGTAAATATCACTTTCTTTTTTCTTCTTGCTCATGGAAGAGTGCCAATCCAAATCCTCTAAAAGGACATAGTAAGAAAGTAGCTGCAGCTTTTTGTATAATTTTTTTTTTGTTACCAAAAAACAATAATTTTTCACTTGAGTAATTCTCTACAGACTAATTTTAGCATGTTGGCTTTCTCCTTGGCTACAGAAAGGAATAGACAGAGAATTCTACCTCCTCTTTTCAATCTTTGATGAAAATGACAGCTGGTATCTGAACAAGAATATTGAAGCATTTACTGGAGACCCTTCAAAAGTAGATGAAAATGATGCAGATTTCAAGGAATCCAACAAAATGCATGGTATGAAACATCTACTATCTGTTAATGATATCTTTTCTTTGGTCATCACTGGCAAAATTTATCTGCATTAATAGCTGACTGCAATGCCTTGGAGGGTGAGGTGAAAAGTTGTCAGTCAGTATATGGCCAGTTCCTGATGTTCTTTGAATGCTGAGTCCTTTGTCACATTAACAAAGACTGCAACCACCTATCAGCTACACCTGGAGAAAGGGAACGGAGTGTAGCTTTGGGTCTGAAAGAAGGTATAATGCCAGAGTCACACATCAGCTGCAGAAAAGGCTGATGTTCACTGGTGATTCCAGTGTAGCTACAGGACTTGGTGCTGGCTCCAGCAATGAAGGTTCATCCTCTCTGCTCTGCCAGCTCCACTTGGGCGGTGACCAAGAGGAGAGGCGAAGACTAAGGAAATGTCCAGTCATGGTTTAAAACATCACTTCTGTATGTAAATGTCTGACTTTGGCCCTGACATCCTCAACATTATTCCTGATATGACAGACTTGAGCAACTCACGTAACTGTGACTTGGTTTTGCTGAGAGCATTGAGAAAGTGTACTGACAGTGAACAGTTAACTACTGAGCAAAGTGTGTGAAGGCACAGCAGGTACAATGTCTCCAACTCTCAGGCACCCTGCAGTGATTGTCCCTCTCTGAATACCTTTACTATAAACTCACCTCTAGATTTTCTGGACCCTTCTAGTTTATTTGTCTGTTATGAGGTGGTATCTCATGATGAACTTTAAAAGAGATACATTTTGGGAGTAAAGGTGGAAATCAAAAGTCAGTATCACATGGAAAGGCTGCATCAGAACTGAAATTTTTTATGTCCCGCTCCGTGTCCTTTATCATCTGGTTATACTTTCTCCAGATTGAAAGGAATACCTAATTTATATATTTAACCAGCAACTGTGAAGCACTCTGGAAAGTTTGGAGGAGAAGCTCTAAATCCCTGCAAAGGATTATTACAAGATTTTACAGGTTCAAAGAAATGTAGGAGTTAAGAGCTTATAAGAACAGCATTTAAGCATTAAGGTGGAGTCATCCACTGCTATCTTTGCTTCACAGAATGCCACTTTAATTAATGTTATGACTTGCTCAGTCGTGAGCTTCTTGCCACAGAGGTGATGGGAGGCTCTGTGCTGAGCCACTAACCAGGCTCTTTTCTTCTCCTCCAGCTGTCAATGGTTACTTGTTTGGTAACCTGCCAGGCTTGACCATGTGCAAGGATGACAAGGTCTCCTGGCACCTCATCGGACTGGGAAGTCACTATGACATGCACGGGGTTCAATTTCAAGGAAACAACATCGACCTAAGAGGGACGACGAGGGATGGCCTGGCCTTGTTTCCTCATATATCGGCGACAGCACTGATGCAGCCAGACCGTGTGGGTATGTTCCTGTGCTTATCTTGGTGTTCTGGCACCCGCAGAAATCAGACAGCCTAAATAACAGCCAGAGTGATGGGAAGTGTGAGGGAGAGAGAAAGCGTGGGGATAGGCAGTGAAGATGGAGCCTGGCTCTTGTCAGTGGTGCCCAGTGCCAGGACAAGAGGCAGTGGGCACAAATTGGAAAACATTGGTTCTCTCTGAACACCAGAAGGTGACTGTGTGCTGTGTGGGTGATGGAGCACTGGCACAGGCTGCACAGAGGCTGTGGGGTCTCCTCCTTGGAGATCTTCCAAAGTTGCCTGAACATGGCCCTGGGCACCCTGCTCTGGGTGTCCTTGCTGGAGCAGGGGTCAGGCCACATGGACCCAGAGGTCCCTTCCCACCTCAGCCATTCTGAGATTCTATCTGGACTCTGGGGACTTAGCGCAGCTGAGAATTCAGGCAGAACTGCTTTTCTGTCTAGGTGCTGTAAATCAAATATATATATTCACCAAAGAGCGGAGCTCTACAAGGCAGCAGGTTCTTCTGTGTATTCTATACATTCCACTGTCCATCAAGAAATTGCCCTATGGGAATTACACTGAACAGCAGAGTCTAGGAGTTCATTATTTTTTGACAGCTGACCCTCTACTGGCCGCAAGCAAAAAGGAATGAATGATCAGATCTTTACAGTATCACCAACACCTGTGGTTGTCTTAACAGCATGTTATTTTACCTTTTCCCCCACTCTTACCCTAGAAGCAGAAGGAGTGCACTGAGATCCAGACTGGACCGGGTTCTGCTTCTAATCTTGGTCCACTGAGCTGAGTGTGCAGAACTGAAACACGCACCCCTCTTCTCCATGCCTTAATCCAGGCCAGAGAGGTACACTTAGGATCCTGGATGCCCACTCGGACATCTCAAGGCCACAGTTCATGTGGTGACTAAAGGAGATGACTGGTGCTTACCCACATTACCAACTAATTTCCCCTTCAGTCACCTTAGTTTTCCAAAGCCAGTGGGCTCTGGGTGATATAAGCAGCCCCTCTCCTGGCTTTCTATAGAGCATCACAGATTAGGGTTAGATTTTGGAGGACAGAGCAGAGATGAACAAGGCAAGGGAGTTAATTTGCCAGGCTGCTTGCTTTCGCAATCGCCTGCATCTCAGGAACTTTCCTTTCCAGGCACGTTCAAAGTGGTTTGCAGGACTTTCGACCACTTTGTCGGAGGGATGAAGCACCTCTACGAGGTCAGCAGCTGCCGCACCGCCACCCGAGCCCGGCAGCAGCGCCGTGCCGTCAGGCTCTACTACATCGCTGCGGAGGAGGTGGAGTGGGACTATGCCTCAAATAAGAGCTCGGCGCCGAAGATTTACAACATCAGCAGCAATGAGGAAAGGTACAAAACAAAAAGTTCGAGCCAGTCGAGGTAAGGGGCTGTCCGCTCTGCTCCGTGCAGAAGGCTTCTAAGCCCCTAAATCTTCCTGTGGTGACAAGCACGAGTGATGAAGAGCATATGAAACCCACTACAGCCAAAAGGCTGCTGTGGTACGCCCAGTATTTCACTAGACGCTCCTGAGGCGTTTTCAGCTCGGCCGCCACGGGGAGCGCGGGCAGCCAGGAGCAGGACAGCTCGCGAGTGCCCCCTGGCGGCCAGGCGGCGCCGGGCCTGCTCAGCCGCAGGTGCTGGGAGTACAAAGAGCGTCCTCCAGCAGGTGCAGCAGGGAAAAGGGAATCTCTCCAAGGTAAAGCAGCCTTCTCTTACCTCAGGTGGCAGCGTTTGCTCTCACAAGGTTAGGCTGTGGTTATCTTCCTAACATTCCCTGATATCACCCATATCAAAAATAGTGAAAGCGGGCATCGTGATAACAGGCCTTCCAGTATTTGAAGGGGGCATATAAACATGAGGGAAATTGACTTTTCACATGGGTACATAGTGATGGGACAAGGGGGAACAGTTTTAAACTGAAGGAGGGGAGATCTAGGTGAGATGTCAGGGGAAGCTTTTTACTGAGAGGGTGGTGAGGTGCTGGAACAGGCTGCCCAGAGAGGTTATGAATGCCCCGTCCCTGGAGGTGTTTAAGGCCAGGCTGGATGGGGCACTGGGCAATCTGATCTAGTACTTGATCTAGCAGCTGGCAGCCCTGCCTGTGGCAGGAGGGTTGGAACTTGGTGATCCTTGGGGTCCCTTCCAACCCAAGCCATTCTATGATTCAGGTCTGCAGGGAAAGACGGTGTCTTTTGTTGGGGTATGGGATGCACTGGGGTGAGCGACCAAACCCACTCATAGCTTGAAGCTGTTCTGTTGGCTCTGCTGAAGGATTTGTGTTCCCAAATGTTTGTGGTGAGTGCAGCATGTCCCTGGCTTTGAAGACAGTGTGCATTTAGGGAGGATTATCACTGTTATTACTTGTTGTATAAAAGCTCCTGCAGCACACGGGGCTTTGCATAAATCATCACACTGGACCAAGCTGTACATTCCTGGCACACCTATTATGAATAACACAACTATAACTAGCCTTTAGACAGGTAAGCTCCGTGCTTCTAATTTTTCCCTTTTTATTTTGCAGCTATGGGCACATTTTTCTGAGCCAAGGGGAAGATCTAATTGGTACAAAATACAAGAAAGTGGTTTACAGGGAATACACAAATGGCAACTTTACGCAGCGCAAAGAGAGGACAGAAGAGGAGGAACACTTGGAAATCCTGGGCAAGTAGCTCTCACGGCTCACAGACTGACATAATAAGAGAGAGGATGGCTTAACAAAAACAGTTTTTCCAGCTTTGTTAACATGGAAAAGAGGTAACATTGGTGCCTATTCCAGGTTTTTGGTGATTTTTACATCAAGTTTGTGGAAGCGCTGAGTGTAAGAATGCTTTCCAAGTTGGATGATTTATTCCCAAATATGAAATGAGAAGTTTCTGAAGGAATCCTAACAGGGAAGATGCAAAAATGGAACTTACAGGATGCACCTTAATGTCAGAGCATGTGATACGGAGGAGGCACTGTAGGTAGATGAATTCAACAAGGGGCTAGATTTGTACCTGGAATTGGGCAAGACAAAATTTTATGTGTGTCATCAAATAACCACCAGCACATGTTTTCTATGGGATATGGGTCACAAACAATCATAAAATAGTTGACTTGATATAAATACTACAACTTCTAATAGGAATATATCTGACATCTTTTTTTCATCAAAAGCTGCTGAAAACTACGCACAGCAGTTTCCCTGAAAAACAAACTGTTCAGAGACCTGTTTGCAGAGCAAATAATCTTTTATTGTCCAGTAAGAAAAAAGAAATGATGTGTATATGTATGGAGTTTTTCACTGGCAGAGATAACAGACCGGTTTCGATGGCTTCACTGCAAGAATAGAAAAGCCTGAGGGGTTCAGGAAAGACCGAGGCTCCTTTCCGAGGCCAAGCTATTGGAAGACTGTTAAAATTCAGAAAAGCAGCATTAATCACCGGCGTCTTCTGTTTTAATTTAGGGCCATTACTTCATGCCGAGGTCGGTGACTCTGTGCTGATTGTGTTTAAGAACAAAGCCAGCAGGCCTTATTCAGTAAGTGCACATGGGGTAGAAGAAGTGGGTTGTGAGGAACAAACTGAGACACCAATTACCCTCCCAGGTAAGGCTGTGCTTCTTGTTTTTCTTTCCATATAAAAAAATATTTTAACATAGGAATGATATTCCCTCCTTCAAGCTTATTCATACTTCCCTGTTCTTCCAGGCGTAATACGCTTAACGTTTATGCAGATACAATTCTCTGTGTTATTGTGCGTGTGGGTTCTTGATCAAGGGAGCATGTTCAGGCAAAGAATGAGCCTTAGCCGAGTTGCTTTCGGGGTAGAAACAGGAATGTAGTATCCCTTGGCAACTTCCAAAGTGCAGAAGAAGGCCCATAATCACGGCCAGGGAAGCCTAAAGCAGCGTTTAGCCCCAGAGCGATGCTCTAAAAATGTTTCCAAAATGGAGAAACCCGGGCAGAGTTGTTGCGGTGGGCAGCGTTTAGCTCTGCCCTTCTGCGCACCCGATCTGTTCACGGCGGGGGTGTTGCGCGGGGCACGCTGCTGTAATATCTCCTGTGTCCACATGGGAGCAGGCTTGGGGTGATTTAGGGAAGGTGTCCGCAAAAGGAGGAAGCCTGGTGTCAGCCAGAATGAAGGGCAGGCTTTTCCTCGGGATTTTGGAAGGAAGCAGCGGTTAAAAAGGAGAACGAATGTCTCAAAGCCCCAATAATTCCTGGGCTGTTCAGCACCCAGAGGTCCTGGCTGCTCACCCTAAGTCCCCGGAGCCCTATTTAAGCCAAACAAGTCATCCCTCAGCCTGGGAACGGTGGTGTACGTCCCCATGGCAAGAATGGCTGAATGGCTCTGAGGCTGCTGAGTTTCTTGTTAG
The DNA here is from genome assembly GCF_002078875.1 of Numida meleagris. Taxonomy (NCBI): domain Eukaryota; kingdom Metazoa; phylum Chordata; class Aves; order Galliformes; family Numididae; genus Numida; species Numida meleagris. The sequence goes on along the minus strand of NC_034409.1, from coordinate 183,685,064 downwards.
TTTTCTGTCCTGTTAGTGTAGTGGTACACCTTGAAAGCCTGTTTGATCTCTGCTAATAAGCCCATGCTGTAATGCACAGCAGGTTCTTGTTCTGTAAGAATAAATGATCTTGCTTAATTTACGAGACTCATCCTATATAGTGATGTTTGAGTCGTTAGTTATTGCCATACAGCAGCAGCCACTACTGCATGAGCAACCAGAACAATGCAGTGACACGGAGCTAGTTCAGTCAATTCACAACCATTTAAGCTTGAAAACTCTTTTGCTCCAACGCTCACAGCCTTTGGCAGCTGTTGGGTTGTGGCTGCACCAAGGCTGTGGTCAGCAGTTCCAGGATTTCTTTGTTTTACTCTGACTTGTAGCACGTCACCAGTTTTTTTCTCAGGTTTTGTTGCCCTGGAAAACTTCTAGGGAAGAGATTTGTCCAGCATTTGCCTGGCACGTAGAAAGACAAGGTGTTGAGCACTTCTTGGCCTCCTGACCTTTTTTTTTTCCTGGAGCACCAGAACAAAAAATAAAAACTTTCCCAACAAATGGGGAAACACAGCATAGTCAGTTCATCTGAATGTAGGCATGCTTGTGTTCGGTGCAGAGAACTGAGCCTCATCCAAAGAGAGCGTTTCCCCATCAGCTTGTTTTTAATAATCAGAGCTCAGAGAACCTCTGCTCACCCTCAGGAAGGACGTGGCAGAGGTGATGGATTTGGGGAAGGAACGGGGGCTCTTCAGCAACTGCAGAGGAACGGTGGCTTAGTAGGAAGAGGGAAGGGCCCTTCCTGGCATTGCCAGTCAGCAGCAGGTCTGACATTTACTCAGCTCAGCTCTCCTCTCCCAGACAAGAGCCAACACAGTGCTGCAGCGCCTTCTGTGAAGTCCAGGTGGCAGTGCTGTGTTGTGGGGCCCCTTTCATTTGAGAAAGTCCAAGAAATATTTTCTGGAGCCTGGCTCCCTACTTCTACACTTCCCACTTTCTACAGACCTAAAGCACTGGCATCCAAGACCATTTATCCATCAATTTTGCCCAGGGTGAAGGCTGAAAAGTTGAATCTCCGAACTACATCCCTCTGTGGGACGTTACTGCTTCCAGCACCATTTGCAGATCTCCTTTTGGAGGTGATATCTGCCTTCATTTACAGCACTGGAACCCCGCTGACCTTCTGGAATGCAGAAACACGAGGACATGCCATTCCTGCATGCTTACCCGGGAAGCTTTGATGCAGATCATTTTTTGATGGGGAGGGTAACAGCTCTCAGTTACACGCTACTCAAAGCTTCTAACATGCAGCTGTTCTTGGTAACATTTTTCTTTCTGTTCCAGGGGAAATAAACACCTACAGATGGAATGTCCCAGAGCGGTCTGGCCCTGGGAAGACAGATCCCAACTGTATCACTTGGGTTTACTATTCAACAGCAAATTTTGTAAAGGTAACCAAGACGGTTATCATTATTAAGGTTAATTAAAGATTACACTGTTTTAGATAGAGCATCCTATCTTGCAAAATGTTTCCACAAGGAGCACAAGTTGGAGGAAAGAAAGATTCACAGAGCTGGATGCTTTGTCATCGTTGCATGTGCCTCGGTTATTTTAATCTACCAAAATCCTCAGGGATACACTATGGTAATGTGATTCCCTTCTTAAAGAATAGTAGAAGGGATTTGGGGTGAAGCCACTTTAAAACATGGGACTAAAATGTACCAAGAAAGATATGCTTAAACAGATGTAGTCATGATTTTTTCTCACTTTTTTTTTCCCTCAGGTATTCTATCTTTATTTAATGTGTCGCCTATTTGTATTTATTTCATAACTGGATGAACTAGAAAATCTGCAACACACCTATTTATTTCATTTCAGGACACATACAGTGGGCTGATCGGCCCTCTTGTAGTTTGCAGAAAAGGAATTCTAGATGAAAATGGCCTGAGAAAAGACATTGATCGTGAATTTACTCTTCTGTTCATGGTGTTCGATGAAAACAAATCCTGGTATTTGAAAGAGAATATTGAAACATACCTTCACAGGAGTCCTGAGGATTTTAATTACACTAAGAACTTTGTAGAAGGCAACAGCAAGCATGGTATGTAGGACTCGGTGGCAGCAGCCAAGAGGATAGAGGTTTACTTTTCCCAGCCCTTTTAGGAAGACACTGACTTAGCCTGCAACCACGTGACACCTTCATAAACTGCAGCACTGGAAACAAAAAGATTTCATGAGGCCCAGCCAAGACAAGCTAGTTCAGTCTTATCCTCATGGGGAGAGGCTGCCCTGCCAAAATTCCCTTGTCGTTTGGGAGCTGCCTTCCTTGTTGACTTGTAGGAACACAAGGATGACGTTTTAAAACTGTCTGTAGAAGCAATCAGCCCAGGAGCCAGACAGAACAGAACAAATGGGGGCAGGAACAGCCCTGGCAAAGCAAGCTTCTGCTTTTACAGATTCTAACCATTTTAGGCAATAACTGTTCCCTCTTTTTCCATGAAGCTTCTCAGCAAAAACCCTGTTTGTTCAGGAGATCGATCTCAACAGGTGGAAACTGTACCAGGTGCTTCTCGAGACAGCCACATGGTTGCTGCTGTGCACTTAGGTGAAACAAAAATGTGGCTGTCTCCCTGCAGTCACTACAGAGAGCCCTTGCCCTGCCTCATGTGCTGGGCACCCATTCTCCTTGGGGAGGAAGCACAGATGGTGCCTGATGGTTATCATCACCCATTTCACAGCCAGTTATTAATCGGTCCTATTTTGTCCTTCTTCCAGCAATCAATGGGAAGATTTATAACAGCCTCCTGGGTCTAACCATGAATGAAGGTGATACGACAAACTGGTATTTGATAGGAATGGGTAATGAAGTAGATGTACATACAGTCCACTTCCATGCACAGACCTTCATCTTCAAGGTTGGTAAAATGAATCAAAGTAAAACTTCTACAGTGTGATGGGAAATTCCTGGAAAAAAATGTCCGAGTTCCAGGCTATTTTTGCAGTATGATCATGTAGCCATGCTGATACTGAGATCGGTGGGAGATGTGCCTGTAAAGGAGACACAAAATGAATGGGATCCTTGCAATGCTTCCACAAGGCTGAGCCTATTACAGAACATGAATAAATGTCACTATTGGAGGAGATGGTCATGTGGGTTAAAATGCAGACTTACCCATGGCTATAAGGGAAGACAGAGGGAGGAGAGCAGAGTTCTGCCTACTTCCAGAACAGTTTGATGTTGTGACAGCTTGGCACTGGCAGGACTATCTGAAAAGTCTGTTTTTCAGAGAGCGGTACCTGAGCTCAGCCGGTACCTGAAGTCCTTAGGAGGAGACTCCTTTTGCTAATTAATTAATTGATATAATGTGGGTTGCCTGGGAGCCTCAGCTTCCCTCTGTGAGGCACGCCAAGTATGTACAACAAGAAGCATTTTATCCGCCTCAAGGAGTGGAAATTCTAATTGGGATATTTCAGTGCCTGGGGGGTATTTGGATACAGTAAGGCAGGACTCTTACAATGCTGATTTTGCCTTGCCACAGACAGATAAAGGCCACAGAGGAGATGTATACGACCTTTTTCCTGGGACTTTCCAAACTGTTGAACTTGTAGCAGAAAACCCTGGAACGTGGCTTCTGCACTGCCACGTAGCTGACCACATACATGCTGGCATGGAAACGACCTACACCATCAATAAATCAGGTGCAGTGGCAGAAATACATCCTCTGAGGTGGTATCACAGTGATGTGGGTGAAAGGCGGGGAAGTAAGACAACTCACTTGTCAGCACTGCACATTGCACTCTGGTGGGAAGCACCTGGAAATGACTGCATGCTGCCTCAGCCAGTTAGCATCATCTGGGGGAGCACTAATGACGGGGCAAGGAACGGTTATCTTTGCTGGGCTCTGCAACGTGAAAGCAGTTGGTCCTTCACCAGAGCCTCCCCGAAGGCACTGGCAGCCTGCAGACCATGAGTCATTCACAGGTGGTGCAGAAGGCAACTGCAAAGCTGTCTTTTAGCCTTGCTGTAGGACAGGCACAGGGCTGGTTCCTTCCTGCAGTCACCTCTGGCTCACAGGAATGCTCTTGCTCCTTCTCGCACGGGCAGAGGTCAGTTGAGCTACAAGATGCTCCATCTTCTTGGTTGTTCATGCAGCCCAAGAAAGAGGTGTTCCTTTCACTAAGAAATGTTGGCAAACTTTCTAAGAGCTAATGGTCTCTTCCACCACTTGCAGGTGAAGTCAAAAGTGCTTTGTGAATGCCTCTGCATCACAGAATTTCTCAAAACACCCCGGGTCCAGCATCTCCTGCCTGGGGCAGCACAGTCGATGCTTCCCACATTGCTCCATGGGACAGGGCAGCCCCAGCAGGCACACCTTGTGCCTGTAACCCTGGCGTGGCAGAAGGAGAAATGTAATGCCAAATGTAGCCCAAATCCTCCTTCCTTGGACAGGGTGAATTTATTTTATCCATTTCATTCCTTCTGGCTTTGAAATTCCAAATGAATAACCAAATGCAGAAGTGAAGTAACAGATCCCTGCAGAGAAAGTAAACTTAGTCCATGGAGCTGCCTGGAGCAATATCTTTGTAACTGTGCTGATGTAATCAGGATTTCTGTTCAGATTACAAAGGTAGAAGGAACTGAGGAAAATCAGTGCTACTTTCCCACTGTTTTTCAAGGCTTTCAACTTCTCTATGCTTTTTCTCTCTCTGCACAGAGCGGGAAGCCCCTTCAGAAGGAGGACTGACGACAGTAGCTTATGGTACAACTACTGCACCAAATAGGACCACTGCAAAGGGTATGGATCGTTTACAACACCGTTTCAAACTTTCCATGCTTATGTGCAGCTTCCTGATGAAGCACTTCTCTTTTCACAGATTCTGGCAGCCATGGGGGCAGTGTTTTTGGCAAAACTCTGAATCCTGGAGAAGCCAGCCTGATGCTCGCAGCCTTTGTTTGCGTTGGACTCGTTCTGCTGTTGGCCACGTTAGCCTTGCTCTCCCTCATCACCCGCCAAGGAAGCAGGATCCAATATCAGGCTCTGCACGACAAAAGCGCGCTTCTAGCAGATTCCCTGTAAATCCCCATTTCCAGCACCATCCACAGAGCCGTGCCGGATTTCACAAAACGCTGCTGCTACAACTAGAGCAAGACACACGCTGGCAGTCCCACCCCATTGCCAGCGCTCCCGAGAGCTGCAGGAAAGGGCTCCACGAGCCACGTACCACCCCTTGCCATTCCCACCCCATCACTGCTCAGCTGTGCCCGAGGCACCGTACCTCTTGGCCAACGTTTCCATGGGAGGACAGAGCGGGCAGGATTGCACCCATGTGCTCTGTGCAGAACCATGGGGTGCACGCTGCTTTAGCACCCAGCTCCTGAAGGCACAGGCGTAAGTCTGGAAGCCCCTGACGTTTCCCAAAGGAAAGCCAGTCTTACACCAGAGTCTGCATCAATGAATTCACCGGCATTTAACTGATTTTTCCCTTTTTTTTTGATCCCTTCACCCTGTTAAATGAGGAAGCTGTGCATCAGGGACAGATTTTTAAAGGCATTTAAGTACCTACCACTATACTTTGGTACCTGATGGAGCTCAGCACCTGTAACAGCTTTTGTCAATCCCTTTAAAAATCTAGCCCTGAGCAGCCTCGATCAAGTTATAGACTTTGTAATTGCTGCTCGTTGTGGTCCTGATTCTGTAACTCTTCTCTGCACCCAGAAGTGCTTTGTTCCCAAGTTTTAATCGGGAGACTGATGTCTGTGCTCTGCGGGAAAGACAGACAGAATCAGGCTGTGTTTCATACTACTTGAATGTTTATAGCTCATGTTGAATTAGATAGCACTCACTCTTGCCAGCCAGCTGCTCACGTCAGCTACAGCTCTTGCAGAGGAACTCCAGAACAAACACATCTGTGAAACTGTTGATCCAAGGCTGATTTTGAATGTAAATCCACTTTGCTGTTCTTTTCTATTTTTTTTCCCAGTCCTGTATTTTGAAGTTTGTTCAAATGCAGGGAATCTGACTGCTCATCTCTCCTACTGTAGCTTAGCGATGTCCTGGGTCAGTGCCCAGGTATTTGAGATGTAGAAGTTTCCTGGGTGGTTATCAGTTAATTCTTGATTCCTTTTTTTCTCCAGTTATTTAAGAGCATGCACGTGAGGTAGAACTGCAGGACTGAGCCCAAACAGGAGTTACACTATAGCAATAAACACTTCCACACTCACTTTATAAATCTCTCCCTTGCGCTGACAAAATAGATACCCTATATCCTGTTATCTTTCTGCTTTGTAAACGTTAAGATTGAGGTCTCCTGTCCAAAAGCACTGCACAGAACATTTGCTCTCTGTCTACATACAAAACTAAAGCCTTTCACTTAAACATTCACAATTAATAAAGGAAATTATTAGATACTTTTCCTTTTAGAGTAGCTAACGTGTCTGACATTTTAGAAAAAGAATTACAAATATATTTTTTTCCATAGTAGCCAGCCAAAATGTCACGAGGTTAATAAAGATCTGGTTATTTGTACAAACCTTCTGGCACAGCTTATTTCACTTGGCATACTTCTCAGCTGGATGGTGGCTGGGAAACAAGAACGAAGCCTCCAGAGGTCCTCAAGGCCCTGGGACATCACCACAGCTTGCCTGGGTGACAGAGGCTGCTGCAGAGGCCAGACAGCATCGCAGAGAGCATGAAGCGCAGCATTTGGCATTACCTGGCATGCATGCCCTGCACTGTGGAGTTGTGGAAAGCATCGGCAGTGAAGGGCAGCATCTGTGATGGGCTGAAGCACCAGCAGGAATGCAGAGCAAATCAACCACGTGTGGTGCAGTCAGTGTGCCCAAGGGACAGGATGCCATCCAGAGAAACCTAGACAGGCTAGAACAGTGGCCCCAGGTGAACTTCATGAAGTTCAACAAAGCCAAGTGCAAGGTCGGCACCTGGGTCATGGCACTGTCTGCCATGGCACTGCCCTGACTATCAACACAAGCTGGGGGTGTAAGGATTGAGCACAGCCCTGCTGAAAAGGATATGGGGGTACTGGTGGATGGCAGCTGGACACGAACCAGCAGTGTGTCCTAGCAGCCCAGAAAGCCAACTGTATCCAGGGCTGCATCCAAAGCAGCACGGCCAGCAGGGCGAGGGAGGTGATCCTGCCCCTCTGCTCTGTGCTGTGAGGCCTCACCTGGAGCACTGCGTCCAGATGTGGAGTTCTCAGTACAGGAGAGACGTGGAGCTATTGGAACACATCCAGAGGAGGGCCACAGAAATGATATAGGGGATGGAACACCTCTCCTATGAGGACAGGCTGAGAGAGCTGGGGCTGTTCAGCTTGGAGAAGAGAAGGCTGCAGGGAGACCTGAGAGAGGCCTTTCAGTATCTAAGGGGGGACTGTACGTAGGAAGGGGACAGGCTCTTTAGCAGGGTCTGTTGTGACAGGACAAGAGGAAGTGTTTTCAAACTGAAAGAGGGGAGATTCAGACTGGTTATAGGGAAAACATTTGTTACAGTAAGTGATTTGTAGCACTGTGTGGACCAGGCTCTGTGAGCAGCCCTGAGACCCACACAGCAGAAGCTGGCAGTTACTGTTCTAAAACCATGGAAAAGTGATTACAAGCACAAAACAGACCATGGCAGAATGACTCTTTTTTTTTTTTTTCCCCTAAAAGGAAATTGTGCCTTAATTAAGGTTTTGAAATATAGTCTGCTTACATTTCCATAAGACATCTGGGAAGTCAAAGTTAGTTGAAGTTTCTTAAAGAAATGAAATCACTATAGGGTGAGGGGAAAGGCCCATTAAGGCTAAATAACTGGATAAAAGACAGGGATAAGTGGACAGAGAGCAGGTAGAAATCACCCATGGGGTGCAAGGACCTCTGTGCTTCACTGCTTTCCATAAGTGATGTGAAAAATCATAGAATCCCAGAATGGCTTGGGTTGGAAGGGACTTTAAGCCCACCCAGCCACAACCCCCTGCCATGGACTGGTTGCCCCCCACCAGCTCAGGCTGCCCAGGGCCCCATCCAGCCTGGCCCTGAGCACCTCCAGGGATGGGGCACCACAGCTCTCTGGGCAAAGAGAAAGGGTGGCCGAGAAATATGACAGACACAAGAAAAATGCAAGAAAATGATTCTGAGTGTAAAAACCTGCAAAAGAACCTTGTGGCACTGAGTGACAAAAAATGTTCTGATAAGTTAATGGTAGCTGAAAAAAGCAGTCCCAGCCCTATAAGCACCATACTGCCCATGCATCTCAAAAATTGAACCTTAGTTATGATAGTTCAAAGACAAAGTTAGCAGGGCAGAAAGGCAAGCAGATATGAGGGACTGTTAAGAGTTAAGGACAGAGCAAGCCAGAAAGTATCATGGCACCGTGACATAGTCGTCTGGGGCACCTGCATCCTGAATACAGCATGAGTCACAGCCCTGGCCCCATCCAGGGAAGGATGCCATCAAACAACAGCCCAGAAAGAACAAGAAAGGGAATCAGAGATGCAGAACAATTTCCATGTGAGGAATGATTTCCTTGGATCAGGGCTTGGAAAAAAAAATAGAAAGGACAATTGAAAGCAGATAGCACAGGTTTTGCAAAGAGAGAGCTGGGGGGAGAAGGGAACAGTCTGTGCCTTTGGGCAGAAATAGTACGGAGAGCCACAGCTGAGGAGGTGCAGTACCTCTGTAACTCCTGGGCTGAAGGCTGAGGCTACTTGGACTAAAAAAATAAAGAAGGAAAAAAATCTAAAGGAGGGGGCAAAGCCAGCTAAAGGTTATTAAGGATGACTCCTGCAAAAACAACCTGAGATGTGGCAGTGGAGATGGAACGCTATGGCTGGAGGAAATACTACTTGCACGGCTTGGAGCATCCCTCTGCCTAGGAGAGGCTGAGAGCTGGAGAAGGGAAGGAACCGCGGGGGATCTTGTCATGGGATCCCAGAATAGCCCAAGCTGGAAGGGACCCACAAGGATCTTCAGTCCAACTCACCACCCAAAATCAAACCCAATGTCTGAGAGCGCTGTCCAAACGCTCCCTGAGCTCCAGCAGCTCAGGGCCGTGCCCAGTGCCCTGGGCAGCCTGTTCCATGCCCACTGCCCTCTGGGCCAGATCCTTTCCCTAACCCCCACCTGCCCCTCCCCTGACACAGCTCCATGCCGTTCCCTCAGGCCCTGTCGCTGCCCCTCCGCTCCCTGTGAGGAGCTGCAGCCGCCATGAGGCCTCCCCTCAGCCCGCTCTGCTCTGGGCCGAGCACAAGAAGAGGGACCTCAGCCGCCCCTCATAGTTCTCACCCTTAGATTCTTCCCCATGTTTGTAGCCGTCCTTTGCACACACTCTCATAGTGTTATGTCCTCCTTATGTTGTGTCACACAGTGCTCGATATCAGTGCGTACAAATGCCTGACTGGGCTGTATGAAGGAGCCAAGCTCCAGCGGCGCCCAGTGAAAGAACCCCGGCCGCAGGGCGCAGCCCGGAACACACGAGCCCATCCCAGGGGCCCCGCAACCGGGCGCTCGGCGGGCAGCAGCCGCGTGGGGGCGCTGCAGGGCCGGGCGCCGTGCGGCGCTGCTGGGCGCTGCTGGGCGGAGCCGCGCTGAGCCGGGCGGAGCCGCAGTGCACCGCGTCGAGGCGAGCAGTACCGCGTTGTGTTGAGCCGTGCCCGCCATGGCCATCGCGCACATCGCTACCGAGTACGTCTTCTCGGACTTCTTGCTGAAGGAGCCGCCCGAGACGCGCTACAAAGGGCTGCGGCTGGAGCTGGCGCTGGACAAGATCGTCACCTGCATCGCCGTGGGGTTGCCGCTGCTTCTCATCTCCCTCGCCTTCGCCCAGGAGGTCTCCATCGGTAACCGCCCCCCGCTGCCCCCACCCCGCTGCACACAAAGGCTTCGGCGCGGCGGGGGCGGCGCAGCGAGCACCGGGGTTTGGGGAGGGGCTCAGCCCCGGGGGGGTCCGCTCGGGGTCAGGGCAGAGGTGTCCCTGGTGGTGTTCGAGAGCCGTGGGGATGTGGCGCTGAGGGACGTGGGCGGTGGGCACGGTGGGGGTGGTTGGGGTGGGACTGGGTGATCCTAGTGGTCTTTTCCAACCTGAATGATTGCATGATTCTGTGAAAAACATCGTGTGTGGCACTAATCAGATCTCAAACTGCTGGACAGATAAGGTGCCCCAGATCAAATGCCACACCTGTTTTATTAGATGTGGTTTTGACCCAGAACTGGGAAACAACCGAGCAGGAGAGCTGAGGGCAACCAGATCCATGTCCCATGGTACTTTGGTCAGTCAGACTGAAAGGACACGGAAGGATTTCTGTAAGCGAACCTTTTAGTTTTACATCAGCTCTGACAAGTGCGCTTGTCTTCTTCTTGAAACAGTGAAGAAGAGGGCTTTCATTTCAGGGGCTGTGCAGGTGCACAAAGTAGCTCATGCGTAAATCTGTTCTTCCTCCATTTTCCTCTCTGAAAGCGCTGTGTCCGGCTCAGTCAGAAGCAGTGTCTGCCCACCAAGGTCTCTCTGTTGAGCCCTGCATCAGTACTTCTTTCATTTTCATAGAATCATAGAACCACAGAACGGCTTGGGTTGGAGGGGACCTCAAAGCCTACCCAGCCCCAACCTCTGCCGTGGGCTGGTTGCCCCCCACCAGCTCAGGCTGCCCAGGGCCCATCCAGCCTGGCCTTGAGCACCTCCAGGGATGGGCACTGCAGCTCTCTGGGCAGCCTGTGCCAGGGCCTCACCATTCTATGAATAAAGAATTTCTTCCTAACTTCTAACCTAGATCTCCCCTCTTTTAGTTTAAAGCTATTTTCCTTCCCTATGCAAAGCCCCAACCTGTGGCTGAATTGCAGAGTTTGGTGAAAGTTTCCTTTCTTTTGAATGAGAGAAGCTCTCATTTCCACTAACCAAATGTTTGGTTCCTGGTGCATGGCATGTACAGTGCCTTTCAGTATGAATATGATTCAAATTGAATCTGTGACTACAGCCGATTCACAAAGCACAAATTAATGTGCATGCTGCATCTTGCACACCGGGGGTACACTATGTGCTGTTTTTTCACTTGTGATCTTGGGAACCTGTCAGAAGAAAACCTGGAGTTTAAAAGCCAGCTCCTGTATTTCAAAAAGAAAAAAATCAACCGTGTGCTGGCGGGCCCTAGTGTAAACAAAGCTACCCACGTGGTTCCCATACAGAAAGTGATAGTGGCTCAGCGTGCTGCTTGTGTCCCATGCTGTGCAGACTGCTGGGCAGGAGCTCTTCTTTTTAAGGTGCTTTGAGGGATGCAGGAGGTCTTGGTGCTTCCGTGGGCACTGGTATGGAGCCAGTGATGAAATGGAAAGTAAGTATTTGTTTCAAACACTTCCTGATGTAGTTGTGCTTCTTAGCTCACGGCTGCTAAATTGAGAGAAAATAGTAGGGTCTGTTTTGGGTCTGAGGAAGGGCAACCCCAAATCTAGAGTGGTTGTGAAAGCAATGTGTGAGTCACAACATGGAAATCTCTCTTCCTCTGCATACCAAAATTGCATGCGCTTTGCAAAACTGAGCGCTCAGATCCTATTTCTACTGCGATAATTACATTCTTCCCACCTAAAGTACCCTGGCAGCTTCAGCTGTCGCCTTTCTGCTCTGTTTGGTACTCTGTTGCAGCGCATTGACAAATAACTGCAGTTTTAATCCCACCTGAGTTTGCTGTTGGTTATGCGAAATGATTAATATCTTTACAAAGGTTTTCCAAAGCTGTCAAGTAACTTCTGGTTTTGATGGAAGTTTCAGACAGCAGATGAGATTCAGTTTGCATATCGCAGAGGATTTCTGTGCAGGAGGCGTGGTAACATGCGCTGTGCTCCGGCAGGGAGCCCTGCAGGTCGGTAGGCACATGGCCCCTGCTCTACATGCCAGCATCCTGCAGGGGAGAGGAGAATTTGCCTAAGTTCTTAGGCAAATTCTGAAAGTTCTTAGTTATACTCTGTATTTGTTTGATATTCTTTTATACTGGGAATTGGGAAATAATCATAGGGTTGTGAGAACTTGAACAGTGCTGCGTGTGCATGTATTACTTACACAACTGCTTTACATTGTTTCCTTAGTTTAAATACACTACAGGTAGTCAGGTACTACTCTGCCACTGAGACAAGGGTGGTTGAAATTTCTTTCAGTGCCACTTAGGGCTGCGTCAGCCTCATTGTATGGAGAAGGGTAGGGAGAAGTCTCCAAAGCCCTCTGTCCCACAGCCAGTGCCATGACGGCTGCTGCGTCTCAGAGCACAGAGGACTTTGAGGAGCCCCGTGGAGGAAAGTGGCACATACCAGTCCTTCCAGGGCAACAAGGGAATCCCTAAGCAGGTTGGGTAGAGAGGAAATTGAAACAGGCTGAGAGAGCTGGGACAGTTCAGCTTGGAGAAGTGAAGGCTGCGGGGAGACCTGAGAGCGGCCTTTCGATATCTAAAGGGAGGCTGTAAGAAGGAAGGGGACAGAACTCTTTAGCAGGGTCTGTTTTAACAGGACAGGGAGAAATGGTTTCAAATGAAAAGAGGGGACATTTAGGCTGGATATAAGGAAAACGTTTTTTACACTAAGGGTGGTGAGGCACTGGCACAGGTTGCTCAGAGAGGTGATGGATGCCCCATCCCTGGAGACACTCGAGGTCAGGCTGGATGGGGCTCCAAGCACCTGATCGAGCTGTGGGTGTCTCTGTTCATTGCAGGGGAGTTGGACCAGATGGCCTTTAATAAAGGTCCCTTCCAACTCAAACAATTTTATGATTCTATGATTCTGTGCACGGCTCATGCATTGCTAGCATGACGTAATCCTCTTTTTAACATCTATACTTATTATATGATGTAACAAAGTTCTTGGAAAGCTTCCCAGGACCGAAGAAATCATCATGTGCTAAGTAAAGACACTTAAGAACTTGGGTATAACCAACATGAAGGTTTGGGTAGCACTACGAGCTTATCAGTTGTGGCAGGCTGGGAAGTGCCTGACCCCAGACCAGCCCACAGCAGTGGTATGTGTCTGTCAAAATGAGAATTTGCTGCACTGAACGAGTTTTATTGTCCCTAATGATCTCAGGTTGCCCCTGCCTTGCTGTGCTGGAGGGTGTCCCTAGGTGGGGAAGCCCTACCTTGTGTTGTGCATGCCATGGGGTTAATGTCCCCAGTGACCATCTGGGGTTTTCCAGCTGGTGACAAACTACTGTGCGCTGCTCAAATCCCACCTAGTTTCTGAGAGGGTATTTTTTTTCCTGGTTTATTTTCGTTCTCATCTCTGCCAGGTGGCTGTCTGTAGGCTTTGGGGTGCCTTGGACAGTAGAACATGGGAGGACAAAGAGCACTAGCCTTATCTTTTGGATTGGACTCCTTGCCTCTGCTGCTAGCCCCTTGCCTGGCCCTTCCTGCTGATGTGTGTCTGCTTTCATGTTCACAAGTCACTGGGACGGCTTTTGGGAAATAATCCAATCGTGTGACTTCCATGGTAGCTAGGTTAGATTGGGTGTAATTAGGCCAAAGACCATTACTGTGGCAGCTGCTGGCTGGGAGCTCGGAGGACATTTCCCAGTGCTGCTGAATCAGGCTGCGCGCTGAGGTGCGAGCTGTGCCTCGTGCATTTACTTGTTGGAACTGGGAGCGTTCATGAGAGGACCGAGCGTGGTGCAGTACTTCTCAGCCTCCCCAAACTCTCTCCGCCTCGCTGCCCTCAGAGTGAAGAATTTCTCCCTAATGTCTAACCTAATTTTCCCCTCTTTTAGTTTAAAGCCATTCCCCCTTGTCCTATCACTATCAGACTGCAAAAAGTCGGTCTCCCTCCTGTTGATAAGCTCCCTTCAAGTACTGAAGGCTGCAATGAGGTCTCCTCTGACCCTTCTCCTCTCCAGGCTGAACAAGCCCAGTTCCCTCAGCCTTTCTTCATAGGAAAGGTGCTCCAGCCCTCTGATCATCTTGGTGGCCTCTTCTGGACCCGCTTCAACAGCTCAGTGTCCTTCCTGTGCTGGTGGCCCCAGGCCTGGACGCAGTACTACGGATGGGGCCTCAGAAGGGCAGAGTGGAGGTGGTCAGTCCCCTACCTGCTCTGCTGGCCTCCGTTGATGTGGTCCAGGGTACGATTGGTCTTCAGGTCACAAGTGCTCACTGCTGGCTCCTGTCACCCTGGATGTTCCAGCTATTTACTGATTATGGTTTTTCCGTGGCAGCACATGCCATGCTACTCTTTGGCACATGAAGAGCCCTCAGTGAAGAGCAGAAGTTAGTGCTGTCAGGGGCAGGCCTCCACCAAGAGCTTCCAACCCAAACCTGTAGCAACATTTGCTTCATTGGCAAGTCTAAATTGTCTTTGGGTGAACATCTTCATCTGTCAGCAAGGAGAATCTTTTCTGCTCAACCTGTACAGAGCCAGGCTTTCATTTCCTATGGAAATGATGGAAAGCTGTTTTGGGGGCCAGAATTTGTTTTAAAGCACCGTGACCCTCTGGTGTTGCTAGAGGTTTGGGGTAGCAGCAGAGCGGCGGTGGAGCCAAAGGCTCTGAGATGTTTCTCCTTCTTCAGGTGAAGAGAAACTTTTTATATTTTTTGTATCTCACTGGTGGGAATTTCATTTGGAAGTACTTTTTTTCCCCATTATTAAACAAATCTGTCACTCTGAAGGCCTTCCTGGTCAACACCTAGCTCTTTTCCCATTGCATGGTTTTGAGTGCTCCCCAAGGAACAGCTCCCAGCCCCATGGAAAGGGACAGATAACTGCTGACTCCTCTGCTTAACTGTGGCATCACCTGGGCTTTATGTTCCGCTGCCCCATTGCTAAAGTCAGCCTTGGCAAACAGTGGGTTTCTTCCTCCTGTGCTCCCACGTATCTCCCTCCATGATTCCTTCGTAAACACAGTGACTCTCCTTCACCCAGTGTGCCACTTCGGTCTGTAAGAGGCATCTATAAATCTGATAAACACATTCCTTCTGGTCTGCTCTTAATGCATGCTTATGTACCCACGCATCCAGTTTCTTCTTTGGCATGCGTCGGGACATCTCTTTTTATGTTTTTAAGTGTGAGGTTGTTTGTTGTTTTTTAATATTGGTGTCAAGAGTGTGTGCTGGGTGGTGCCTGGCAGTCTGTACGTTGTGCACATGTTGCTTGATTTTCCTGTTTGTGGATGCTAATGTAGCTAATTCTTGCTGGATAAGATCAGGTATTTGAATATCATGGCTGGTTCATTTTGCCCAGTTCAACATTATGGTAGCAATTAATGGCTGGGTTTTCATCTGAGCCTATGCAAATCTCTTCCCAGTGATTATGGTGTAGTAGGAAGCAGTAATTACTCACTGAAGGTTTAATCTATTTAGCTGCAAACTACCTGACCTTGGCTCAGGAAAAGCAGTTCAGCGTGTGGTTAACATTGATTCTTGGAAGCACTCTCTTAGTTTAGTTTCTTAATTAGATGCCTTGGTGGAAAGAGAGGTGTTGGGCTGCTGGGGACAAAACCAGTGCTGTCTGCTGGTACCCACCCTTGGTGAGGGATGAGGCGCAGCCTGGGGGTGTCACTTTGCCCGCCAGCAGGGCTGTGACCTACTGAACTGGGACTCTGTCCTTCCCATCAGGGATTTTCCTTGGGAAATGGAACAATGTCACCAGGGCAGCACCTCCACCTGTGGGCTATCTCATGCTGGATAGGAGCTGTGGAGTCACTAGCTGCAAAAGAAATGGGTTTTCCAGTCCCAGGCAAGGAGGAGGCACCGGGGGTTGTTGGCAAGGCAGGCGTGAAGCCGTGCTGAGCTGGGCAGGGTGACAGCTCAACTTGCTGCTCTCCGGCTGCTGTGACACAGGCATGCTCCTGTGTGCCCGCTTTGGTGGGGAGAAGGAAGGAAAAAAAAGGGTGTAAAATCATGACATCTTTCAGATCCATTGACTAATCTGTATTCGGTGGAGATAATGCACAAAGATGTAATCTCTTTGCACCGTGGTTAGTGCAAAGGTGTACTTCTTATTAACAAGAATTTACAACCAGGGCTGCTCTAAGTTAATGGAACAGCAGGGTGGTAACTGGAGAGTCCCCAGCTCCTGCTGCTATCTGTCTCTGACTCACTGGGCTCCTGGCTGAAGGTCTCTAGAGTCCAGGCTGAAGTGCCAGGGATCTGAAGAGCTGAACTTGCTGCCCTGGGATTGCTGTGCCTGTTCTGCTAGGAAGTTGTGCCTACACCACCTTGGAGGCTGTCTTGCTCATCACTGATTGAAGGGCTCTCTCACTTTCGGTGATTTTCTACCCATTCACAAGAATGAACACATTGCACATCATTCTTTTTGCAGATGCACAGACACAGACAGGACAAAGCATCTTGCTGAACACTTCTGTTGCTTGCCTTGTGAAAGGGCCACTTGTTTCCTGCTGCGCTGAGGGCACAGACAGCAGCAGGAGGTTTGTTAGGGAAAGCAGAGCATGAATGGTCCCCATGAGGGCAGAGACACTCCAATTGCATCCTTCTTTTCTCCTTTTTTTTTTTTTTTTCTTCCCTGCAGGTTATTTCTTTATCTTCCACAGATAATGGGAATTCTCTGCAAAGCAGAAACTTCTGAAGCTTTGGGAGAGCGCAAGTGCTTGTGTTGTGCCAAGTTAGTTAAACCACGTGAGCTCTGGGCTGATAAACAGCAATTTGTTTTCCATAAGGGAGGCTTGTGACAGATCAGACCCTGTCATTATGATACTACAGCCTCAGAAATAATTGTAATAGTGAGTCATAAGGAAAAGCTTTCATTTATAATGCCCCTAAACTATGCTACATTGTAAAAAGGCTGTACAAGTTACAAGGCTAATGCAGTCATCTTCTGTTACAGAGGCAGTTTGTGTTCTCTAAAGGCTAAACTAGCTAAGAGGCACAACAATCTGGCACAGAAACATACTCTCATAAAGCATAAAGTGATGCCATCTAGCACTAACTCTGAGAAAAGGAAAGAAAAAAGTAGCAATATTCCCCTGTTTTGCTCTTTTGACACTTGTGTTGTGCTGGAGGAAGCGTCGGAGGCTGTTTTTGGCATAGAGAGGGCCACCTCCACTTTGTGTAATCATTTGGTGAAACAGCTGTTGTGTTTCAGCATCTAGGAAAGCCCACTGGAAACTTTACATTTTGCTGTGGCTGTCACAGCTTCCAAAGGAAAAACAAAACCCCTCATCCTATGTTACTGGCTCTCATCTAAGGGGCCACTGATGCTCCATGTCAAGTAACTGCTCTTCCTCCTCGATACATGTTTCAGGAAGACTTATCTGGTGCCTGTAAGCTGGTCAGAGCAGAATTTGACCCTAAGGCTGAGGCTGTTCTTGTTGTCAATTAGTGCCTCAATCTTATTTAAGTGCCAGAGCAGCTGGAGAAGTGCTGGGAGTGAGTGGAGATGGCTGTGGTGTGCCTGGCCCTGGTCAAAGCCTGACCCTGTGCTGGTGGGGATGAACATGGAGACCCCTGGAAGAGCCTGGGGACCACTCCTGCTCTGCCAGGGGTTACAGCAGGGCTGTTCTGAACCCAGAGTCAAAACTGATGATCAGAGGCTGAATTAAGTGTGGGACACACCTGCCTTTGAGTTACTGCACAGACTGCAGGGCTGGGGGAATGATGTTTGAGGTCTTCTTTCAATGCATGTGAGGGGTGAGCACTTGGGATTAAGGTGGTATGTTGTGGTAGCTGCTTCCTTGGGAAACCAGCCCTGTCTGATCACACTTTTCATCTGTTGGTTCTCCTTTGGCCAATCTGAGGAAGAGAGGTCTTGGAGGTAACAGTCTTACCCCCAGAATTATGAAAATAGACCTAAAAGACGGGCGTTTCTAACATCTGTCTCAACCTTTAGGAGGAATTAGAGAGTCCCAGTGGGGGTTCTGGGTGCAGTTCTGTGGGAATTCAGTGATTCTCAGGGCTGCTACACTTCTGTCTCTCAATGTAATAGCTTTGGATGCAGCAAAATCACAAGTGTGAGCTTTTTTTTTTCTAAATTTGATTTCTTTTCTTTAATTTTTTGAGTCCACGATCCCTTCTGCTCTGTTTTCCAGGTGCTCAGATAAGCTGCTTTGCCCCCAGCTCCTTCTCCTGGCGCCAGGCTGCCTACGTGGATTCCTACTGCTGGGCAGCGGTGCAGCAAAAGCAGCCAGCCTACAACAACCTGGAGAACATTCCCCTCTGGCTCCATAAAGTACGTACGGGTCTCTTCACAGAAACTCTGGCCACATGTAGAAGCCTGCCTTTGCATTACTTTTCTAATTCCTCTTCTTTTGCCCAGAGAAGCTGTGAATGCCCCATCCCTGGCGGTGCTCAGGATGGGATCCTGGGCAAACTGATGTAGTAGAAGGTGTCCCTGTCCATGGCAGGGTTTTGGAACTGGGTGATCTATAAGGTCCCTTCCAACCCAAACCATTGTAGGGATGCTGTGATTCTATGATTCTTCTCTGGTGTAATCCCTGGCTTTGACTTGACTTCCTGTTTTTAGAGAGAATGTTTTCTTTTTTTCTTTTTTTTTTTTTATTTCCAAAGGGGTAGAGCTGGAAGAGACGTTTTCTGCTTATAAATAAAGGATCTGTTTTGCTAGAGTAACAAATGTCACCAGTTATCTGACAAAAGAGTAACGTTGATGTTTTGCCCTGGAGCTGGCTGTCTAACATGTTTTTAAAGAGGAACTTCTTTAACATCAGGATACAAGACACAGCAGCTGACTTAATGCTGTATCAAAACCTTAATTTAGGAAAGCAGGATTGTAAAAACATTTGGTATTTTTATTGTATTTTACTTGTCCAGTTGGAGAGAGTTGGACTCAGGGCAGATATGGATTTTGGGAGAGGCGAAGTGTGTAATGGGCACCAACACCTTTTATTGTGCTTTTCTGAGCTTCATCGGGTTGTTCCCATTGAGCCTTTCCCTGCTGCAAGCAAAGCAGCATCATACAGAGTGCCTGGCAAGGGGCCTGTTCTGTGGCTAAAAAGTGCAGTGGGTTCTGAGATACCTGAGGTGGCTCGAAGGGTTTGGCTGAGTTTTGACACGAGTTGCAGATTCTGACTTAAATGCTTGGGCAGTGCTGATGATGAAGTCAGAAGCGCTGCAGGAGCTCTGTGGATGTGTGGGTTTTGTTGTGTGCTGCTCTTTTATTACCTTGGGAGCGGCGCTGCTAGAAGCTGCGCTGCTCTCACATTCAAGCCACGGTTTTGTGTCCCAGCAAATCACCCCGGTGGCCATGGGGTGAGGACCTGGTTAGGGGCAGCTCAGCTCTGTGACCTGCAGTGCCTGTTTTTCTGGGCTCTGCTGGCACGTCCATTACCTCAGCTTTTATTGTCCAGTCAGCTGCTTGAATCTCCTTGGACAGACCGTTCGGGGCAGTCTCCTTTTCATTTCTTGCCCCAGAGCCCTGGCTGTAAGGGTTTACTACTGCCTTCCCCAGTGAGATCCATGCATAACCTGGACCTAACAGTCCTCCATTTCGTGAATATTAAAGCCAGAGTTGTTGACTTCTAACTCAAACTCACTGTTGCTCAATCAGTGCCCTAGCTCATTTCAGCCAGGCCTGCAGAGACTGAAGCTGCTGGGACATCAGTGTGCTTGGGCAGGTGGGGCCTCGGCCTGCAGAGCTGGACGCCTTGCTCCCTCCCTCTGTCAAGGAAATGACTTCTTGTTACCTGCTCTCTTTTAATTGAACTTCATGCTACAGTTGATAGCTGGCAATTGCAGCTGTCTCCTAGTTTGCCAGCTATGCCAAATAAGCCTTTGTATCATACTGACACAGCCCATCTTAATTTGCTGACTGGTGCTGTCTCAGGAATCTCTGCAAGGCCCTTATTGCCACAGTTCCTCTATGGCAGATGGTATGTGATGTTTCCTTGTAAAACCCTGCAGGCTGGCAGCAAGCAGCGCATCCGAACAGCTGAGTCACAGCTTCTAACTGGGCCAGGGTGCCTGGGCCTAATTTCTGCACCCGTGATTGGCCCCCAGCCCTGTCACCGAGCCAGCTGCCAGAAATGCACATGCTGCTTGGAGGCCAGGCAGTGGGATGGGATGTGATGGGCTGGAAGGGAATGATTAGTTGGAAGGACCTACAAGGACCAACTGCCTGAAAACATAAGGGTTTACCAAAAGTTAAAGCATGTTATTGAGGGCATTATCACCCAAGTGATGCTTAAGGAGACATTATATTATCATTCTGGGGGCTTGAGTTTGTGGGCCCCAGTTCCTCACTGAAATGAATGGATTTCCTTATGACATGCAGTCTGTGCTCAGGGGCCGCCCTAGACCCCGCTGCTGCCCAGAGAACAAGATTTTTGGACATCCCAGTGGTCTGGAATAGCTCTTCATGCTGAAAGAAATACTTACTGCACTGCACAATTCAAGAAATAATCTGCAGATGGATGCACAGAAGTGAGATAGTAGAGTATGCCCTGCCTGTGATTTTAGCTTAATGCTAAGATTTTCTCCTCTTTGTCAGTGAGAAAGCTCACAAAATGCGTATAGGTTTGAGTGCTCAGACAAGACTCACCTTCAGGATGGTCGCTGACAGAGCCAAGTCTGGTCAGGCTTTGCTATTGCATTGTCTCTGCTGTCTCCTGAGGTTTTCCATTCAGGCATGACTCCCTCAAGAGGTTTTCTTGTGTCTAAGCATCAGAATAGAGATAATAGTTTCTAAAGATGTTTCTCAAGTATCAGGATAGAGAGAAGAGTTTCTGAAGATGAGTGGCAAAGAGGCTGTCAGGGCTGACAGAGGACTTGCATGTAGCTTGCTCTGAAAGTAATGCCTCCTATTTATTTCTGTGGAAACTACCACAGAAACAAAGAGCACAATAATGCTGTTTGATAGAACAAAGTCTCAGCTACAAAAAGCTACTTTTCAACATAATCTCCACCATTTTCACCAGCAAAGAGCAAGAGCCTGCATGCCATGCTTGTAAAAATCTGCGCTAGCGGAGGTGACCTGCTGTCGCCATTGCTGAAACTCACCACCCACTGCCTCACTGTGCTCACATCCACTGTTTGGTCTCCAAAAAGATTCAGCAAGCATCAGTAAATGTCAGTGGGAGCAGTTTTGTCTGCGTGGAGGAATTCCATGACACACCTTTGTTTTATACATGCTTCCATGTAAAGGCACCATTCTGTCAGACTGCCCCATCTGTCACATGGCAACAAAATGGTATGGGGTATTGATGGGAAGGTTCAGCCTCTGCTCCCAGCCCACCAACACCCGCCTCTGATGTCATGAGCCAATGTAATAAAATAAGAGGCAGGCCTCATATTTGCTCCCTTTATGCAGTTTGCTTCTCATCTCTAACGACGAGAGCTCCACCTGATGGTCTGTTTTGATAAAATATAGCTTTGTTTTGAACTGGAATGGAAACAAGCTTTTGGCCACTGTGCATGGAGTGCACAGGAGAAGACTGTACTGTAAAGCCTTTTTAATCCATCGTATGCAGAGAGGTTTATACAGGAACACACAGGAGAGCGGTGAGCATTGTCTTAGTGACTCTTGGTAAGCACAAAACATAGCAAGCAAGCAAGTTGTGGCGCAAGTAATACAACTGAGATGTACTGTGGGCTGCTTTCTGAGTTGCTTGTCTGTAGATATACAAACCATCCTGAGGTCCTTTAGTGAGTTGTTGATATGATTACCATCACAGTTGTTACCAGGTTTGTGTTAATGCAGTGTTTATACAACTTCCCAGCTGACTGAGGATTCCTCATCTTTCGCCTATAAAGCCCCACCCAGAGGGATTAGAGGCTGTTGGCAAGGAAACTGGAAGGCAGATACATTTCTAAGCTATTCTTTGAATGTGTGCTGTTATAGCTAGTTTAGTTACGTTAGCCTTACTAATCAAAGCTGAAAAAACAGTGTTTAAACTGTATTGTAGCAGAAAGCAAGTAACAGGAGGGATAGAAGAGGTCATGCATGGTTTGAGATTCACTTTCAGTTCTGGAGGCAGGATAGTCTCTCAACCACTTGGCAACCTTTAGAATGATGAGTCATTTACAGCTCAGGCTTCTGCTCTGAAAGCCAGTGCAACATCTCCCATTGACTGCAGTGGGAACAGGGTTGTATCCAGAGGGAGCTTAATAGCTTTGGTTCTGGAAGAACTTGTTGTTGTGAGCCAGTTTGGGGCAAAGCTTCCTTTGTTTGAACTCTTCCTGTTGGCACACAGGAATTTGGGGCTGAAGAGACTGGTGCTTCATTGTAATCTTACTATTTAATGAAAAATATTTTGATCCCAAATCAGTAGAAGTGCTTCAGTGCTTCCTTCTTTGTTTAGTATTACTGTATGCTCATCAATTTTCTCAAGGCTGTCATTCAGACCCGGGCAGTTTAACAGCTTTGTGTTATTGTTCAGAGAGTGTTGTTACTGTGTTATTACTTCCAAGGATGGTGAGGCCCTGGCATAGGCTGCCCAGAGAGCTGTGGTCCCCATCCCTGGAGGTGCTCAAGGCCAGGTTGGATGGGCCCTGGGCAGCCTGAGCTGGTGGGGGGCAACCAGCCCATGGCAGGGGGTTGGAACAGGGTGGGCTTTGAAGTCTCATCTAACCCAAACCATTCTATGGTTCTGTGATTGTACTTAGTGTTTTTGCCACTATTAACCATAGTACAAGTCTGAATGCTTGCAGTCATTTTAATACCGTTTGCCCAGAATAAATAAAGGCTGAAGGTGCTGCAAAATGAGAAGATGTTTTTTTCTGTAATGTCACTGAAGTGGTTGTCACCTTCTGCCAGCTGCCTTTACCCAAGTCTCAGTAGGCTTTCTGTAGATCAGGTCCTATCAAATGGGCCACTGCGCTGTTGGCAGCTGTTTTTTCTTTGAATCTCAAGACTGTATTTGAGCATACAAAGAAGTCATTGAAAAACCCTTTCAGCTTGTCTTCTGTGTACTTACAGGTTCTTAGTATGGTTGAAGCTGAGGATGCTATATCATAGAATCATAGAATCACTTAAGTTGGAAGGGACCCTTAAAGGCCATCTAGTCCAACTCCCCTGCAATGAGCAGGGACACCTACAGCTCCATCAAGTGCTCAGAGCCCCGTCCAGCCTGACCTTGAATGTCTCCAAGGATGGGGCATCCACATCTCTGGGCATATATAACAGGCTCTTTTAGGTTTTAGTCTGATTTTTCTGTCATCTTCAGGACAGTGTGAAGATGATGCATTCTTAAAAGACAATTCTTTGATTTCATTGTCTTATCTGTTTGTGCAAAATCATTACTCAGACGCTTCTTCACGCGTGTGTACATTTTGATTGTAGAATTAGCTGTGTTCTCAGGAATTATCTGAAAAGGACTGAACCGTATGCCTTCAAAAAGGCAAGTCAACCTCTAGAACCTCAGAAGGGTGTTTAGTAGGGCAAGAGAACAGAGGCCTTAGAGAAAGCATGGGCCCTTCTACTTTACAGCCTGGGAAGACTCTTGTAAACAGCTGTGACAGTGTGTGCTGGACGATGGGCAGCTTATCTGCACTGCAACTTGGCTAATTGCTGATATTTGGAGCTGTGACCATAGCATGTTGCTGTGCATTAGCTTCCAGCTGTTCAGGTGGATACACTTTTGTGGAGGACGTTTCAATAAAAGGTGGCAAAAACCATGTCAGGAGAATATTTGGAATTCATTGTGATATTTGTAGCGCTAGATGTGTCAGTGTAGGCTGTGTGTGTGCATTGGGAACTGAAACGTAGTGAGGATGGTTTGTGTCATTCTGAATATTCATCTGAACCTAAGTGTTCACAGCTCACAGTAAAGCATTTTGTGCAGGTAAGTTCCACAGGAGAAGCAAATGCAGACACTTGAATAAATGATCATGACTTTGTGTTTGCTAAGTAGATTTCCTACTCCATGCATATGATTATTTTTCTTCTCCTTTAATTAGTATTAATTTAAAACTGCTCAACCTATTCCTTGTCAAGGATGTAAGAAAACAGCACATGTCTACGAGTGTTAGCATTTTGGTGTGCATAACTGATTTGTATAGAACTAACCTTCATGGCTGCTCTTGCAAGTGAAGACTGAAAACCACATGAACCACAGGCCATGCTGAGCTGGGAGATTGTGGCTCTACATCCTGACACTTCTGTATGTTCTGCACAAATTTGAGGTGCTCTTGGCTTTCAGTAGGAGTTAGGGTACAGCCTGTAAAGCATGCAGAGCTCAGAGGTTTGTGGAGTTAAATGAGCTGCAGCAGTACAGGATGAAGAACCTGAATGCTTGCCTCCCTAGTGCTGGGCTTCCTTGGGAGCTCACGGTCTGACACAGGCTGCCATCAAACTAGGTGACAAACAAGGGAACTTGCTTACATTGGAGCTCAAGTGTGCATGGCAGAAAACATACAGGAAGGTCTAGTTTTGAGTCTGCGGTGCATACGTTACTCTTGCTCTGAATCATAATCACACAGTATAATAATCATAGAAACATAGGATATCCTGGGTTGGAAGGGACCCATAAGGGTCATCAAGTCCAACTCCTGGCAAATAATTGCACATTACCTATGCTGAGCACCTCCCACAAACTTGGAGCAATGTAGCTGAAGCTCCTCTACTCTGTTTTTGAGTGCCAGACTCTTTGGGCCTTTGCTTTTCCTTTTGTTTTCCTCTTGCACTAGGGGGAGGTGGAAGCTCGGGGCTTCCAGGCGTTACAGTCCTTAATACAATTTCACTAACGAAGTTCAGAAAAGAATATTTCATACCATAGGATATTTTATCTGTTCTAATGTGTATGTTCTGCTCTTCTTAAAGTGTTGTGCCATGTCATATACAACCTTAAATCCAACATTGTGAACTTGCCATTGGAGATCTTGATAAAGAGCAAAGGAAAAACTGAGTTTTACTTTTAGGGAAGTAACTTTCTCTGTCTGCATTAGTTCTTGAGGTCAGCGGTACTTCCCGTTCTGCCTAATTACTACAAACTGTTCGGGAGTGGAGCAGCATTTCCCTTTTTTTTTCATTGCCTTTGAAGTAAATATATTAAAAAGGGCATATTGCACATGCTCATCCATGTGTGAATGCCACAGTGTCCATTTCGTAAAATGAAAAGTCTTTGTGCATGACTAAATGCGGTCAGATGAGCTGGATAATCCAAGTCTGTTGTTCTAAAACCTAGGACTCGTGCTCCATGATTTTGCATTTTCACTTCTGCCTGTTGGTTCAGGACCCCAAAATGTAATGATTCAGAACAATTGGCTAGTTATATAAGCCTGCTGTTAACAAATGGAACAAATGTCCTTCCTTTTTAAAAGGAGCCAGAATCCATGAAGGATGGATGAAGCATTAAATGCTGTGGAAGGACTGACAAACACAGGCTTTCTTTCCAAACCGA
The DNA here is from genome assembly GCF_002078875.1 of Numida meleagris. Classification (NCBI taxonomy): domain Eukaryota; kingdom Metazoa; phylum Chordata; class Aves; order Galliformes; family Numididae; genus Numida; species Numida meleagris. The sequence continues at coordinate 183,659,829 of NC_034409.1, read as the reverse complement.
AAGAGCTGGAGTAATGGTTGTGCTGCTGCTCTGGTGAGGGGAATTTAGTGTCATGCCCTTGTATGCGTCCCAGTAGTATTATGTCTGTAGATGAAGAAACAATGGTAAAGGAGAAAGTGCGAGGGAAGAAGGCTGTAGGAGGGGGGGGAGGAGGCCTGGGGCAGTGCGTCACTGCTATGTAAGTGCAGAACATGCCACCAGAGCCTTTGTCCAGGTAAAGAAAGACGCAGGGACTAGGACAGTGCAAGTTTGGGGTTGTGCCTTCAGTGTATCAAGCATCGTGCCTCTTGCCATGTCTCTTGTTGGCAAGAAATCTGAAGGGTTAACTAGACACTGATGGTGTTTTTTCCAGTTGTGAGGATCAGAAGGGGAATTCATAAGTCCTCTTATGCATGAAAATCTCAAAGGAATGAGTGGTGAAGCCAAATGGTATAAACCAATGAAGGATGCACTGGTGACTCTTTACTAATTTAGGGATGTTGTTTCTTTCTCTGCCTGGCACCAGTGGAAGGGTGTTAAGAGGTGTATGGCTGAAGTAAGTGAAGTCAAACAGATTTGTGGCAATCAGTTTAGCCTTTGTTGAGGCCCATGGAAAAGGTGCCACAGAAATCTGGGCTAATGAGCTTAGGTAAATTTGTGTTCATAGACAGGGGAGGTTCCTTCTAGATAACAGGGAATTCAGAGGCCTGAAAGAACATAACTAGGAGACCCTAAAGGTATGGTCAACAAAAGTCATCAGGACTTTGACCTGAGAGACCTTATGGCATTGTCCACGGTGATAAATAAGAAGGGCAGATTTTTGAGCTGCTGGGTTTCAGTTGATGCTATGTCTACAAAGCCACATCGGAAGTGTCAGAGCATTATTCCTGAACTGGAAATGATAGGCCTGGAGAAAAGCAGGTGATCTGAAGTTACCTGCTGTGTACAAAGAAGGAAGAGTTGAAGGCAGTGTGGGCAGAGCTCTGTGCAGCTTTGCCAGGCTGATATGGGCATGGAAGAGTCACATCTCCTAGCTCTCAGCTCTCCTGGCTGTGCTCTTGACAAGCGCTTCTAAGGTGAAAGTACTCTGTTTGGTCAAAAGCAGTTAGCAGCTCAAAAAGGAGAGCAGCACCCAACATCTGGTGCAGGGAGGAGCTCTGAAGGGAAGAAATTCCTGATGGGGTCTATAGGCCACCCCTGCAGTGAGTGTGGCTTAGTGGTGCAGAAAAAGGTAGTGTGGACTTGGAGGGAATACTGAGTTAAATTATGAATTTATAAGAATGGTTGCAAGGAAAAGCTGACCTTTAAACTTTCTGTGGCTATTTAATACTGTTTGTGGCTGTATCAAACTGCGCGTCACATATTTCCAGTGATACTGCTATGCAGACAGCGTGCACATCCTGAAATCTGGTTCATATTGTAGCCTCCACATGCTGAATGAAGCTCCTTTAAGTAGTCAGTTTTCATTTCCCTGCTAATGTATCATATACAACCCTAGTGTTAATAACTGTGTAGGATTTTGCTTTATTGGTGAATGATATTAGAAGCAGCATTCCTGGATAAAGTGCTCAGCAACATCAGATTATTTAATTGTGCATACAAAACTTTAATCTCTCCTGTTTAATGCAAACACAAGCTAATATTAGGTCCAGATTCTTACCTTATAAATATCTGTTGATCCACTGATGTAAGCAGAGCTGTCACACTTGATGACTAATGATTCCAGCCCAACTTGCCTCTAAAATTCCCCTTCAGCTTTTCCAATGGACGTGCACATGTGCAGCTATACCACTGAAGATAGCTAAGCCTAATCCAAATTTGTTCATCGCAACTAACATAAAATTCCATAGGAACTAATGCTGGATTTGAATTAAGTGAAGCTATCAAAGATCGAATATAATGAATTAAAGGCCAGTCAGATTGCACGGTACATTATAGCAATGGCTTGTCCAACTAGATCTTACGTCGTGTCTCTGAAAGTGTAATGTTATGTATGAATATACACCTTGAATAGAAACCACAGCAGAAAGATAATACGTTCTTTCCAGAAGCTGGGGGGAGCTGGAGATTTAATTTCATGGTGGAGAAGCTCCTACTTGGTGATGAGTAGAAGAAAGACAGAAAGACTTCAAGCTGTTGTGCTTTATGCCTTCTTCAGCCCTTTCCCTCAGCAATGGGGACTATTGTCAGCATCGTGGTAACTTTATTTTGGTTTTTTGTGGTGGTGTTTTTTTTCCTTGAAAAGCTCTAGGCAGCGGTGAGGTTACTGGAGCTGTCTGAAGGGGGATATGACTCCCCTGCATGTCCCTGGTAACAAAAAATCAGTTTAGTAGAAGCATTTAAGGAGGGTTCTAGGGAATTTAATAGGATTTTGGGGAATGTGATAGGCTTATGGGGGATGATGCTGACTTATTCTATATCCAGGTGGAGCCTAATCTGAACTTTTCTCCCTTCAGTTCTTCCCGTACATCCTTCTGCTCGTGGCCATCCTGCTGTACCTACCTTGTCTGTTCTGGCGCTTCACAGCAGCGCCTCACCTCTCTTCAGACCTGAAATTTATCATGGAAGAACTTGACAAAGCCTATAACAGAGCAATCAAAGCTGCTAATAGCATCCGTAGCGGAGACCCCAGGGATCCTGCTGACTTTGTTCCGGCTGCTAATGAAAACCTGACACAGAGGTAGGATGCTGCAGCTTGGCTTTCTTTGCTGTTCTGCTTAAGCTCTGAACACATGTGACACCTGTCCTCACAAAGAGATTTGTTGTGAAAGATTCAGTGGTGGCTTGACATCTTTTTAAACTGATTAAATAAAAAGACATTGGAAATCATTACAGTGAGCACTTGGAGCTGGAACTTGCAACTTTTTAATTATTTTTGATCAAAGAAAATGTTTGATTAGCTCTTCAGATTATTGATTGCCTGAGATGTCCTGGTTTCTTTTTCATTGTAATAGGTGTTAATTAGTTTTACCCACTGAGATAAGAAAACAAGAGGGGCTGCAGTCCTCTCTTCTCGATGTGAGGCAGAGACTGTTCCTTGTCTTCTCCTGCCCTTTTAGATCTGGGTCTGCAGAGCTTCTGGTTAAAGCAAAGAAAAAAAAAACCAACAAACACAACAAAAACCTCCCCCCACAACAGCCCCCCAAAGAAAGAAAGAAAGAAAATCAGACAACATAAGCAAAAAAGCAAACCCTCTGATCAAATCGGTGCACTGCTCCAGCCAGATCCAGTGTCTGCTTCACCCTCAGTGGGGCACCCACTTCTCTGTGCATGTTGGAGTAGGAGCAGTGCATTGGGATCTCCAGAGATCTGCTCTTCAGTGCTTGCCTTGGCAAGGGAGAGGCAATAGAATGCACTGTAAGATGAATGAGTGCCTGGGAGTCTGTTTTGCTTTGTGGATGTACATGCTATGCCTGTTTCATATTGCAAGGAACAAAAAAGATTTTTTTGCTGTGGGGGCAATACCCTTTTTCCGTTTTCCAATGTCTGAGCTCTGTAAGTGGCTTTTCTGTATAAGATTGTCGCTATTCTTCATGTAACTGCTGTTATCTTTCCATTGACTGTAATGAAACTACTGCTGATTTACCCCAGTAGCAGAGAACCCAGCCTTGTGTCTATTTTGGAGGATTAGGCTGATCTGAAATTTAAGATAGGTGAATGCTGCAGCATCCGATCTATGTGATTTAGGTTTTTTTTTCTTTCTCTTGCAGCTTGTGGGAAATCTCCGAAAGCCACTTTAAGTACCCAATTGTGGAGCAGTACTTGAAGACAAAGAAGAATTCCAAATGCTTAATAATCAAATACATTTTCTGCCGTTTACTCACTCTCGTGATTATTTTCATTGCGTGCCTCTATCTGGGCTACTACATCAGCCTCTCCTCTCTGAGCGATGAGTTTCTCTGCACCATCAAAACAGGAATCTTGAAGAATGACACAACTGTTCCAGAAGTGGTCCAGTGTAAGCTGATTGCTGTTGGTGTCTTCAAGGTGCTCAGCTACATTAACCTGATAGTCTATCTCCTAGTGATGCCGCTGGTGGTGTACGCAATGTTTGTTCCCTTCCGATGGAATTCGGGTATTCTCAAAGTCTATGAAATCCTGCCGACTTTCGATGTTCTGAAGCTGAAGTCCAAGAGTTTAGATGACTTAAGCCTTTACCTCCTCTTTCTTGAGGAAAACGTGAGTGAACTGAAATCATACAAATGCCTCAAAGTGCTGGAGAACATTGCGGTTTCCGAGAAGTTTGATGTCATGCAACTTTTGATAAACCTTGGTACAATTAAGACAGATACTGTTGATGGGAAGCCAGGGACGGCTGTGCCGGGGAAGCCAGGGGAAACAACTGTAGAAGAGCTGGAAAAAGATGCAACAGAGCTGCAAGGTAAGGTGGCCTAAGCTTTCTTTAAAAGAGAGCAAGCAAAAAACCCCAAGCCATCCAAACCTGCTGGTATAAGAAATCAATTAATTAAAAAAAATCATTAATAATGAACAAAACCACTTGCTGCATCTAGGTGTGTATTCCTATCAAAAGCACTTTAATATGTTCTACAAGAAAACAGACGTGCTTATACCTTGCTATGTTGCCTGCAGTATAACTGCCGTGACTTCATTTACATGTGATGAAACTGGGATAGCAGAAGACTTAGGTTAACATAAAAAACAGTGTGATATTCAGAAAAGCTGCTGGTGGAGAAACAGACACTGACAAAAGAAGGAGAGTGGAACGGGGGCCAACAAGTGTGTTTTGTTCCTTATGCAGAGAGAAAGGCAGATGATCTGCAAAGTGGTTTTTTGCCAAAATGGTGTGTCAGGATCTGGGCTGATGCACTTGTTCTCTGAATAGCCCCATCTTCCAGACATGACTGACTCTGAGCAATTGTTATAGAAGATTTGGGGTTATATTCTGTGCTAAAAGAAAGATTATTTTTTTTAAAATGTAGCATATCTTAAATGTGATTCTAATCAAGTGCCAGATGACTGAAGAGAAGCCAGATATCTAGAGAGAGGATGGATCTTTCTTAATATTTGATGTAAACATGCCCACTGTCACAAATGTCCCTGCCGAAGCAGCAGGACACCAGCACCTACATCCTCCCAGTGAAGCAGCTCAGACCCATGGCCTGCCTCCTCACAAAATCCTTCACTTGTAGAGGTGAAGATGCTTTGAAACGTTCAGCAGCACAAAACCATGAAATCTGCTTTCTCTTCAGTTCACCTTGCCCCGCACTTAATTCAAAACAAGAAGCAGCAACATCCAGCAGGTAACTGTTCCTCCATGCTTTGGTCAAGCACTTCTTGGCTGAGGTTTGGAGGAGTACATTTGTACAATAGGGAAAATAAGAATGAACAGTGGGGATTATTTTGACCTGTACAAGGAACACTTCTCGCAGCCAGCTCTAGAAGAGAAAGTTGGAGTACTTCTGGTAGAACATAGTTTTCCTTTTAAATGTGACCTTTTTTGAAGATACAGGTGGGTCATTTTGCTGGGAGGATTTTGGAGCCCAAGGTTGAGGTGTGTGCTTAACAACCTGGAGAAGCTAAGGAAAATCTGACTCATTTTTATCTAAAAGCAGAACTTTTGGAACTGTTTTTATTTCACAAAAGCACTTCAAAGTCTTTTGAGTTTCCTTGTGTTTAGAGCAGAACAAACTGATGCTTGAAGATATGTTAAAACATGCTGCAGAGAGAAGCTGCCACTTGGTGACCGGCTCCGGCTGGCACAGCCCTCTTGTTCTGACCAATGGATTTCACTTTCCACCAACAAAGATTCTCCCATTGCTCCCCATCTTTTCATCTGTTGCTAGTGATGCCTTGTTTTAATTAGCTTTAATTTAATTAATTTAATCACGTTAACAAAATTGTGTCAGATTTTGACTTTGGAATGCATGAGAGGAGATGCTGGCCAGGGTCTGGGATGGGAGGATGGAGCATCACAGAAGCACAGAATGGCTGATGTTGGAAGAGACCTCTGGGTCCATGTGGCCCAACCCCTGCTCCAGCAGGGACACCCAGAGCAGGGTGCCCAGGGCCATGTCCAGGCAGTGCTGGAAGATCTCCAGGGAGGAGGCCCCACAGCCTGTGCTGGTGCTTCATCACCCACACAGCAGAGAAATGTTTCCTGGTGTTCAGAGGGAACCCTCTGTGTTCCAGTTTGTGCCCACTGCCTCTTGTCCTGGCCCTGGGCACCACTGACAAGGGCTTGACTCTGTCCTCTTTGCATCATCCTTGCATTGCTGCAGTTCTGCAAGCAAGAATGTTGAGTGGTTTGTTGGCTTGTCACTTCTAAAAGTTTACTTTCTGCTTAGTTTTGGCAGACAGTGATGCAAGTGGCCACGTGAGCTCGAAAGAAGATAAAAAGCTTCGCCAAAGACTTATTGACTCCTCATGCTGATGCCTTCCAGCCACGGCAAGCAGGAGCTTGGTGCTGCTGCAAGAGGACTCTCCTCTGCCTTCACTGTACTGAACACAAGGTGCTGCTCTGCTCTTCAAGTGCAACTGTCCCGAGAGCCTGACAGCTCCTCAGAGGACAGATCAGTTTACAGATTGCTTGTTGAATAACAGGCATCAGTCACATACATTATTTCTTAAAAAAAAAAAAAAAAACAAGAAAAAAAAAAACACAAACAAGAACCAAGAAGAATGGAAAAAAAAATCCCTATTGTGTGTAACAAGTGAAACGCACTCAATGCACATGAAGCCAGCATCAGGAAAGAGCACTATTCTGTGCAGGGGTGGGAAACATAGCCCTGCATATATTGAAAGGAGATGGCCACGCTGTGTTCTGACATGTTGCTCCGTTGGGTTTGGCCATCTCATTGAGGCATGTGGGGGCTTTCTGCCCTATTGAGGGGTTGGTTTGTTGAATCTGGTTAATGTGTGTACCAGGTGGTGGCTGGCCACTGGGCTTGGCTGTTTCTTCCCTGGAAAAATAGGGGTTGCTGTGTTCAGCCCAAGATGTCTTGAGTCATCTCAACAGTGAAGTGTGGGATTACTCACTTGGCATTGACAGAAAAAGAATCTGCAATTGTAGTGTAAGGGGGTACTGCAGATTTTAGGGATTTTGATTTTTCTATGTATTCATAAAATAATGTCTTAACAGTTTTTATACAAACTGTAATGATACATAAGCTAAATGCTGGGCTCTTTTCTGTTGTCAGTTGTTTTGGCCTTAGGGACTAACCTATCCTTCAGGGAGTTTGGACTGAAGATCAGAGAAGCTGGCTCCATTTTGTAATGATCTGTAGAAATCCTTTTTTAGCTTTGTATGTTTGGGACGTGTTTCAATGTGTTTGTGGTATCAGATGCAATATTATCTGTGTTGTTTTCCAAAACCCACCTGGGAAGATGCTCTTATTGTACTGGAGTGGCACCTGAGTGCCTCAGCAGAGCTAAGCACCCCATGGCCAACGTGACAGAGATGTGAATACAAAGAAAGGTTGTTCTCCCCTCATGTCCTGTGACTGAATTTGTATTAAAGATAAGAAGCTGAAGTGGTCTGGGCAAAAGAAAGCGGAGTGTTTGTAAATTGGAAGAGTGTCCCAACTTGTTATTGTATGGTTTGGAGAACGTAGCATTCAGCTTTCATGTCATCCTGCTCTACCCAAGTCCTCTACTTTCGGTTAACATAAATATGAACTTTGTCTTGAATTTTGCACATGGGATTAGGTGGGTGGGGCATAATGGTCATGGCGACAATGTCTTTCTTTCAGAGATGCTATATGCACACATTGTCTGTGTTATTGTAATTGAAGTCTCTTGTCTGTCACCTCTTCCAGGTTGTCCTTTTAAAGCCTGTTATGGCTAGGTAAGCCTCCCATTTTCCAGTTCATGTCTTTTGTTCTTGCCTGATCGCATTCTCCATGCTGAGAATGAGGAATAAAAGAAGAATCAGTGTTACAGCCTTTGCACACTCAACTGTTTGTGTGTTGCAGCAGATTTCAAAGAGATAATGCACCTGCTTGAATAGGATGCTATTGCTAGACAAGTGGATCCCAAGTGCTGCTGTAAGACGCATTGTGCTGGTTTTACAAAAACACATTGGTTATTGTACGATTTCCAGCTAAGAGGAACCTTATTTGAAAGAAAGTCTTGAAGTCATAATACTGTGCTACCTCCGTAGCACAGCTGCAATCCTAATGTGTGTAGCATTACTGGCAAGAAACAGGGTGTATGTTGGGTATGGTCTGAGCTGCTGCATACTTCTCCCAGCAAACCCACAACCACTCTGACCTTTTCTAGACTGTCTGGGGCTGTGCTGCTGCCTGTTATGTGTGGGTAATGCAGATGCACCACTCTACAGCAGTGTGGTGTGTTGCTTGGATGCATAACCTGACATGGATTGGCACAACCAGGTCCCACCACATAAATAATATTCTTAAGGGCTATCTCATGGCCAGCTTCCATAAGGCTCCCTGGCATGTCTGAACTCTGCCAAGACTGCGTTTCAGAGGGAGAAGCATGCAAATACTCTTGAAGGACTAAGACGAGTTCATAGCGTGGCCACGAGCAGCTGATCCCAGTGCAGATGCTCCTGTGCTGCTGTCATTCAGATAAACTTCTTTGGTTGTCTACCCCTTGTGCTTTGCATGTTTTCAGAGGAGCAGTAGTGCAATACTAAGGTTTAGTGATGTGGGTGTGTTTGAACTGTTTGGTATAAGTAATGAGCTCTTAGTCTTTAAAACATGAAGCTCCTGAAGGTAATACATTCATGTTTCATGTTGGTAAATGGTACCTTTTACTAATCCTCCTTTTTGTGTTTAATAATATGACTTGCTGCAGTGAGTCTCTTGTTGTCTTCCAAGGTTTTCAATAAAGCATGTATCCATTTTTGGTTATTTAAATAAAATTAATTTTGTGGACTACAGCAGTGTAAATGGCTGAGGATTCTATGTCAGCATCTGAACAACGTTGGTGCAGCATGTGCAGCCCGATGCTGCAACCTCAGCAAACTCATTGCGTGGTAGTTAAAGCGTTCATTTAATTTTGTGCTCACAATTAATTTTGCTCTGATAATTTTGGTTCAAAATTTAACTGTTAAAAACTGTCGATGAAACATCATCACATGATAGCTGCTCTATGTAGCAATTTACTATCTAAAAATTGGCCGCTTTCTCAGCACACTTGAGCTCTTCAAATCATGGAATCATTAAGGTTGGAAGAGACCCCTGAGATCGTCTAGTCCAACCATCCACCCATTGCCACCTTGCCCACTGACCATGGCCCTCAAAACATGTCCCTCTTCAGCTGCATCTGGTTGTTGTAAGATGCATTGCAGCAACTGCCTGGTTCAGTGCTGCTTTCATTTTAATAGCACTGCTCTCACTGTATTTTACTTTTTTAGAAAGATGAGCAAAATTCCAATTTAAGTATTAAAAAAAGGGTCCATCTCTGGCCTGTTCATCACTACATACTTTCTAGAAACATTTACATCCATCTTTCATTTTAAAAATACATTAGGATGTTAAAAGTTGAGATTCAGGTTTGCTTCATGCCGTCCTTTGAACCTTCTCTCTCCATCACTTTGCTATCAAATAATTTTCCTAAAGTGAGAGAGTTGTTCTCTACCTCCTCGGTGTGCCTTGTGACGCCACTCAGTAGCTCTCAGCTACCTGGGGAGATTTAAAACTTGTTATCAGTCACTTCCAGAACCAAGGATGGATTTTAGGTACATGTTTTGTTTCTCTTACTGAGAACAGTGAGTGGTTTTTCAGCAGGACTTGTCTGAGGAGTTTTGATGCCATGTGTAGGTCCAGGCCTGGAGTCTATTTAAAGGTGTGAGGGAAGGCTGTGCCATAGGGCCAACTTAAGAAAGTTTCTAATTCTGCTTTTAATGATTTTAGAGCGCATTCCCTTCAGTGCATTGTTGTCATCACTACACGAGTGTTTTCCTGACACCTGAAAATCTTCTGGATTATCTCCTGGATTATTTTATCTTTTCTATTGTATGTAAAAGTGCATGATCTATCCAAAGATCTTATTGTTCAGTCAATGGCCAGCTCAGGGGATGATGGGTGTTCATCTAAGTGAAACACAGAGAGCAGTACACCTTTTTTCCCCGTGGACCTAGCATGATCATAACAAATTGTCTTGAACTGAAATGGTTCTAGACCAAGAGCACCTTTACGAACCACAGTTCTTGCAGCCCATGCCCCAGCAGGCAGGCTTCATGGAAGGCATTGTAAGGGCAGTCAGAATGGAAGCCATCTACCCTGGTATTCTCTCTGCCACAGTGGTCTACCAGCTACCGAGAGGACAATGCTAGGCCTCAGCCAAGCAGCAGGAGAACAACCACAGGAGAAGAACCAAGAACCACAGCATCACAGAAGCACAGAACTGTAGAGGTCGGAAGGGATCTCTGGAGATCACCTAGTCCAACCCCCTGCTAAAGCAGGTTCCCCAGCAGGTGATGGCCACACACATCACCGTGCTTCCCCAGAACAGTGTTACCATGGTCTTCAGGGACTTCCTGAGGCAGCAGCAGAAATCAGAGTCTTTCATTGCTCTTTCAGACCGAGGCCCTGTGAATGCTCTCATTGTAATGCCAGCCTTCTCTTAAAACACACAATGTGGGTTTCACTGCCAACTGGAGAAGGACTCTGTTTCAGTGGCTGTTTTGTTCTCTTTTATGAACTCCTCAGGACGGCTCCGCACACTACATAGACACACCAGCTACCAAAGAGCACAGCCGAACATGTCCAAAACTGAATGCGAACTAAAGGAAATTTGGGATTTAGATGTACAAAAGCACTGAATGCTCAGTATTTGTAGGGCTTTGTTTGTTTGTTTGCTTGTTGTTTGGGTTTATTTTTTTTTAAACCTTTACACTTTTTAGGTCTCAGAAAGAAATTCATACTGAAGAAGAGTTTATTATAGAGAATACAAAGGCCTTGTTGACTTGGTGATGGGGTTTAGGAACTTTGGAAGTAGGAACTTGTGTCCAAGAGAGATGGGGTTTGAGGGCAGTAGAGAATATTTGCCAGGCTGAGGCATGAGCTGGTCCTACACTCTGTGGTCAACCTACTGTTTGCTTGTGGAGGCCTGATTTGCTGCCAAATTTTTGAATGGAACAGATGTAGGTAACAACAACCTCTGCATACTTGAGAGAAGAGAGAGACTGAGGAATTGTATGACTTCTCAGCCTCAACAGTGTTTCATTAGTATGCAGCAGCCATAGGCAGAGTAAATCAGTAAGTGGTGGGGCAGGGAAATGTGTGTGGTACCTAATGCCAAAAACAGCTGTAGGAAATGTTTCCCACAAATGCTTTCTTTTCAGACCAGCAGCACTTGTTTCATTCTTCTTACGTCTGCCTGCAAAGCCCTTCTCCTCTCATAGCAGCAATGCAGTACTTGTCCCTGATGGATTTGGAGGTGCTTCCCAAAGGCTAAATAAGCAATGTGGACTTCTGTTTTCTTGTTGGAGGAAGAAAGGTTGAAATGAACCTGCAGAAGATAGGTTAACTACGAGAAGAGTAATGTCTCTGCATGCCTGTTCCTGGGACCTGCGATGTTTTAGTACAGTTAACTAAGACAGTACAGTCAAGAATAATGGAAACTCCCATGATTTACTTCAGGGGAACAGAAAGTGCCGCTTCTCCTCTTATGTGGTCTTCCATTATTTGGTCTTCCTAAGAATAAAGGCTATGTTTTCAAGATAATTTTCATAGGATCATAGAATCATTTTATTTAGAAGCTATCATTACAGGCCATCCAGTCCAGCTGCTCTGCAATGAACAGACACCCACAGCTTGATCAAGTGCTCAGAGCCCCATCCGACCTGACCTTGAGTGTCTCCAGCTGCCATCCACCAGTGCCGCCACGTCCCTTTAGACAGGGCTGTGCTCAATCCTTACATCCCCCAGCTTGTACTGACAGTGGGGGTTGCCATGACCCAGGTGCAGACCTTGCACTTGGCTTTGTTGAGCCTCATGAGGTTCACCTGAGCCTGTCTAGGTCACTCTGGGTGGCTTCCTGTCCCTCAGGACAGATCATCATTTTCTGTGATTCTGTGCTGCTTAATTCTTGTTGCAGCTTATGAAATTGGATATTCCTTGAGACTAGACTATTCTTCAGATGTACTTTTACTATTTAGTTTACATAAACCCAGGTTCCACCTTTTAGAGGACACGTGAAGAAATTATCAACTCCACAGGAAAACTGTGATGGTATTTGATTAACATGCTGATGTGCTCAGTCCTTTATCACCCTTTTGCAACACATTTATTAGGGGAAATTTGCACTTTCTGCCTTTCTCTCCTTCAGCGTGCAAGGCCAAAAGCTCTGAAGAGTATTTTGACATGGTTAGTGGGCATGGTGGTGGTGGGTTGATGGTTGGATGAGATGGTAGATTTAGGTTAGATATAGGGAAAAAATCTTCTACAGTGAGGGTGGTGAGGCACTGGAACAGGTTGCCTAGTGTTGTGGTTGATGCCCCACCCCTGGAGACTTTCAAGGCGAGGCTGGATAAGGCCATGGGCAACCTGATGTAACTGTGGTGTCCCTGTTCTTTGCAGGGGAGTTGGACGAGATGGCCTTCAGTGGTCCCTTCCAACTCTAAGGATTCTATGGTACTATGATTCTATGAAAGAAAGGAGATCACTCATCTTGTACAACCAGGTGTTCCCAAAATTTTCATACAATTTCTTTGCTTACAAAAATTAGGAAAATCCTGTACTGCCCATTCTGGTCCCTACGTACCTGCGCCCTTCCCACGTCCTACCTCTGCCTCATCAGACTCCTTGGACTGTGCTCTCCATGTGGCCCAAGAGTATCTGAGAACCAATGGTCATTCTCATCTTTCCTCCAGTATGGCCAGGGCTGGTTCCCTGCAGAGAGCAGCTCTTCATCCCCATGCACCAGGCTGGACAAGGGAGCAGATTTTAAACAGTACAGAATAGTAGCTGTCTGAGACTGACAAACAGAAGAGATCACCCCAAGGACATATAGTCTGATCTTTTCTGTAAAAGTAACTCCTGGGGGGTTGGGCATGGAACAGGCTCCCTAGGGCAGTGGCCATGGCCCCAAGCTGCTGGACCTTAAGGAGTGTTTGGACAACACTTTCAGAAATTGGTTTTGGGTGGTCTTGTGTGGAGGTGGGAGTTGGACTCATTCATCCTTGTGGGTCCCCTCCAACTTGGGATATTCTGTGATTCTATGGTTCTAGAACCCCGAATAACCTCACCTGAGTAGAGAACAGCTCTCAAATGAGCCTTACAAAGAGCACTGGAACCAAAGCTAGGGAATACTGTTCACTTACAGCATCAAAGAATGTCTTGGTGTACAGGCTGGTGTTTTTGAAAGTGGGTCCAAAGAATGCCTTCAGCTCCTCCACCAGTTTTGCCAGTGCTGCCAAACAGTTACCTGCAGTCTCTTGTTAGAAGAGAGCTCACTCACCCACAACACCAGAGGGAGCAGGCAGAAGTCTTCCTTTCTTACAAAATGAGGTTTCATTGAATCTCAGCACCAGGAGGGATGAAGAGCTGGAGTCCAGGCACAGCGTTTGCCTCACGGTTGTGATGCTCCCATAGCAGCAGCAACATGTTTCTAACTGTGGGCAGATGCTTAGACAAACCTAAATCACATCTCCAGACACACCACTATTGCACACAGAGCCAGACTGACTCCGCCATCTCAGAGCTTCTGCCAAAGGCCTACAACATAAGTAGAGTACTTCTCACTCCCACCTCTTTAATGAGGTAGCCATCATCTCGTGTCCCTTTGGTTCACCACTGGGCACATCAGGGTCAGGGAGTATTGCCTTCTCCTGGTTCTCAGAGGGTAACAGCAAAGCAAGAGGTGGAGGTTGCTGTGTCGTTGCTGGTAGCATGTTAGCTGAAGTCTTCACTGCAGAATCTTAATCCTCCTTGTCACTGTTCCAGCAAAAGCCTTCAGCATGTTCTGCATGTGCTGAGGATCTGTCTTGCTTATGCACTTTCTTTAAGGAGAAAAATCCACCAGAGAAGAGTTGCAGCAGGATCTGGGAATGTCTATCAGCTCTTCATACCAGAGAGGAACTTCTGAACACATTTTGTGTTTTACCAAAGAAGAGCCTTCTTTAATTCAAAGAAGACAAGGTCACCTGGGGCATTCTCATGTCCCTTGATGTTCATGTTGTATTGAGCTGCTGTTATACGCAAGCAGAGATGAGGAGGAGGTGGCAGCCATTGGGAATACAATGACGGAGGCTTGGAAGGTGTTCTGGTACACTTCTATTTGAAAAGCTCAAATTGTTCTCCTCATTACTTTGAAGGTGAAATTTGGTGTAGACTCAGAAATAGGCTTAGTTTAACAGCTATGTTTTTAAGCCTTTTGCAAAGATCATATTTTTCTTGTGCTCAGGAAAGCCAGGGAAGTAGTCCAAGAAATTCAATGGGGAAAATCGAGCCTTTGTTGGATTAGGGAAAAGTGACTGAAATAAAGAGATGGAGGAAGGGAGTGTTGGAGTGAGAAGCCAAAACTTGGAAAAAGATGAAGTTTGCAGGAGAACAAGATGGAAAAAGAGGTGATCTCTTCCAAGGGTTGGGACAGCACTAAGTCTCGTCATCACTCTGCCATCACCAAAATATCCAAATCCATAACCAAAATGTCTCATTTTGCTCTGCTTGTAAACTCTCTATAAAGGACATCACAAAACCTGCTTTTGTATAGTAGATATATCCTGGCACTCATTTAGTTGTTGTTTCCTAATAGATTTCTTTGAATGTCCTGAGCATTGCTCACACACAAATGATTTTTTTTTTTAATTGCACTAACATTGCCCTGGGAAGTGATCAGCAGTTACTTACCTCTCAGGAAGTTTTCTGCTTTAACAAGTGTGCAGCCAGCAGAGTTACATGGAGTAGCTAGTGCGATGATGAGGCACCAAGACTAGCATGTTTGCAAACATAACTGTCAAGAGTTAAGGCAGCCCCAAATCCTGCACTTCCTTTGGTTATATCTCTCAGATTTCCTCTAGAGGGAAATGCTCTTTGAAGAAGATCTGAGCAGGTTTTGATGTGAGTCAGAATTGAGGAAGTGAAGCAAGCTCTTTAGAGGAGCATAAAGGCAAAGATAATTCTGTATAGCTTGAGCAGGCAGAAATCTTCTGGACGTTGTTGTGTGGGTAATGCAATCACATCTCAGCCAACAGGATGGCCAAGAGAAAATTATTGAAATATTGCATTGGAATTCATTTTTTTCCTCATGATAGGATATTCAAGAGAATGTACTAAATCATAAAATCACAGAACAGCTTGGGTTGGAAGGGACTTCAAAGGTCGTTTAGGTTGAACTCCCCATACTAGCATAATTTCAGGAAGTGATTATTCTGTTCAACATTTCAACTCTCATATACTTCAAAACCTGAGGTGCCTAAAGCAATGGAATTGAAATGTCTCCACTAGCATCAGTAGAATTGTTTTGTTGTTTGCTTCTCTCCTCATGTTGAAGTACTGTAGTACTGAAGTACTCATGCTGAAGTAGGATGACAGAGTTGTTGGATGCTTCACGACTCAGAACAACTGCAGGATGAGAAAAATCTCCAAGGGTTATTTGTCTGTTTGACAGATGGGAATATGTATACACTGCTAAATAAAAGAGTACCAGGGACTCAGATCAAGGTTCTGATCCCTGCTGTCCTCCTTCAGCTGCCAGCTCATTCCTGATCTGTATCTCAGGCTGCTCCAATGAGATTTCTCCAAGGCAAATTCCAGGCAAGTTTCTGGGAATAGTTCATTTGAGAAACAACTCCAAAAAGACAGTAGGGATGAGATCACATCAGTTTGGTCCCCACTTCCTACACTTACCTACAACATATCTCATTAGTTTTGCACCTAAAGATCTGATGACATGCTTCCGGGACATCCAGTACCTGTCTTTAGCTTTGCATTATTAAAACTACTCTACTAATACATACTTTTGCATTGTATTGTTTTGAACTGGAGCCAGGAATTGTTGGTAGACCTTTGGTTATTGAGCTGGGTTGGTTGGTTGGTTGGTTGTTGCTTTTTCTTTTTTTATAGAATGCACTTTTTATTCCAGTCAGGACATCATGGTGATGCTTAGATTCATCCCTGCCTCTCTAAGGATCCTCAGAAGGCACTCAACCTCAGGCAGAAGCCTGAGGCTCTAGCTGTGCTCTAGCTGTGACCCGCAGTGACAGAAAGCCTTCAAGTCTAAAAACCAGGGGCCAGGCTGTGGAGGACACAGTTCCCAGGAGAATAAACGGTGATCCGAAGAGTCTTCTTGGTTCAGTTTCCCTGGTGACAGCCCAAAGCTGCTCCTATAAAAATGAAGAGTTCAGAACATCTGTCTCAGGCTCCAGGGAACACATCTCTTGAAGAAGTGATATGAAGTGAATCCTTGTATGTTATCCAAGATGCTTAAAGCAGTAGTACAAGGAAAGATTTAACAGTGAAATGACTGCCACATGTGAGTGAGATGAAGGAGGGGCTGCTGCAAGCTACAGACTGAAATCCAAAGCCTACAGGACTGTTGGTTTGGCTTAGAGATGTTTCTGCAGTCCTGCAAGTCCTGAAGTCCCTGAGGTCAAGAGGGCATTGAGGACCTTGTTAAATTCAACAAGATCAAGTGCTAGGTCCTGCATTTTGGCCACAACAGCCCCAGGCAATGCTACAGGCTTTGGGCAGAGTGGCTGGAAGACTGTGCAGAGAGGAAAAGGACCTAGGGGTGTTGTTTAGTGCTTGGCTGAAGATGAGCCAGCAGTGTGCCCAGGTGGCCAAGAAGGCCAATGGCATCCTGGCTTGTGTCAGAAATTGTGCAGCCATCAGGAGCAGGGAAGTGATGGTCCCCTACATCCTTCTCTTCTCTACACTGAACAAGCCCAGTTCCCTCAACCTTTCCTCATAGGAGAGGTGCTCCAGCCCTTTGATCATCTTGGTGGCCCTCCTCCGGACCCTCTCCAACAGCTCCGCATCTTTCCTGTAATGGGAAAGGGGCTTGGGCCCAGTACTCCATGTGGGGCCTCACAATGGCAGTGTAGAGGGAGACAATGCCCTCCCTCTCCCTGATGCCATCCCTCTGCTGGCATAGCCCAGTATACTGTTGGCCTTCCAGGCTGCAAGGGCACACTGCTGGCTTATGTCCAGTTTTTCATCCACCAGAATCCCCAATTCCTTCTCCACAGGGCTGCTCTCAGTGAGTACTTCTCCCAGTCTGTACACATATCTGGGATTACCCCAACCCAACTGCAACACCTTGTTTGTGGTCTTGTTGAATCTCATTAGGTTCTCACAGGCCCACTTTTTAAGTCTGCCCAGGTCCCTCTGGATGTCATCCCTTCCTTCTCTTTTATCAGCTGCACCGCTCGGCTTGGTGTCATCAGCAAACTTGCTGAGGGAGCACTCAATCTCACTGTATATGTCATTGATAAAGATCCAACTCTAAGGATTCCATGATTCTATGTTGAAGAGCACCGGTTCCAGGATGGAATTCTGGGGGACACCTCTCATGACCAACACCCACCCGGACACAGAGCCATTGACAACATACCCTCTGGCTGCTACCATCCAACCAATTATTTATCCACCAAGCCTTCAAATTATTTATCCATCCAGCCTTCAAATCCATATTGCTCCAATTTAGAGATAAGGATGTGGTACAAGACCATTTCACAAGTCCAGGTAGATGACATCAGATGCCCTTCCTACCCATCCAGAGATGCCAGCACTAACTTTTCTATGCAACCTTAATTGAGCTCTTTTATTCATTTTCCAGAGGATGCATTCTCTAGTCACAAGATGATCCTATAATCATATAATAATGGAATGGTGTGAGTTGTAAGGGACTTTAAAGATCATCCAGTTCCTGGCTAGGCTGGCTAGGTCACCTGAACACAGCAAGCACTGGGTGCTTCTAGTACATGGGGATGTGCGTGGGACTGGGAAAAATCAACCTGCTTAGAAAGTCAAATAAAGCAAAAGGACCTTCCATAATGCCTCACAATGGACTTTGATGCTTTCTATTACCAGCGGGGAAGAAGAGCCTCCCAAGAGCATACTCACAACGCTCCAGAGCAACCAGTCCCTTCTCACACCAAAGTCCCTGGCAGGCTTGCTCTTGATGATGAGCCCTTCAAAGGCCAGCTACCAAACCACCTCTCTGATGGTTGTTCCAAAGCGCTGCCCACTGATAAAACCAACGTACAGCACAAAGCATAGCTGCAGCAGGCACATGTGCACAAAGGAGAAAATGGAAGAAAATCTCCACGCTGCACATATATCTGATTTTCTCATCACTCAGACCATCCCTTCACAACCATCCAGGCAGCACATGAATGCTGTGTAATGACTTTATTTGTGACTTTATTTACATTTTAAAAGAACCTTCTGATCTGCAACAGAGCTGAGGTATGATATTACCCACCAAGCCTAGAAGCCCAATTTAAATTGCCCAGGACACAATGTTTCTGGAATACTTTGCATTCTACTGTACTTTGTGTGCTCAGAGCACAACCCCTGCTGATTTCAGCAGCACCAATGAATGCAAAATATTCATCAAGAATCCCAAATCAGATATGAAGAAAACGAAGACAGTGCTGGCTGGAAATTGCCCTGTACCACATTAAACACATTGCAGCTGAGTGTATTACGTACAGTTCTGAAGGGCACCATTTCTAGTGCTTCACCTATGATCTTGCCCCTCCCCTGCCTGCTTCTGTCCTCTTCTCTCCGAAACCGCTGGACCCATGCACCAGCACAGGCCCAGATCAGGCTGTTCAGGTTCATGGGCCATCAGCTGCCCAATCCACTTTTCTTTTTGCCGGGTCCATCCCTCCGAGCCTTTGTAATTAAATCAGCTCTTGCACTTCTTACAGCCTCTCTGTGCCTGGATCCAGAAGGGCATAGGCAGAGCCTGAAGAAGGGTTTTTCACACAGGTTCTTGTGACTGCGGGAGCCCTGCTCAGACCCACCCAGAGCCAACACTGCCATGGGCATTTGAAGGTTAGCTTGCTGGCAAGTTTCTGTATTGTGTCATGGCAACATGTATGTATGTAGTTGTTTAAGGATGCAAACTGCACCTACAGGAGGTGAGTCTTAAGATGGCAAAAGGTTACCTTCACCTCCAGAAAGAACATCTTCCTGAGTTCAGACTCTCGTGTCAAATGGAGCTAAAGGACAAGGATGTAGCTGCAGAACCTGTTGTAACATTTGGATGCGAGTGAAAACAACTCCATTACATTTACTGAAAGGGAAGAAGAGATTTCTGACATAAAACATGGCTCAGCCCAAAAAGTTCCAGCTTGGCAAAGCTGTATTTAAGCACAAGAGTGGCAGAGTATCACTTGCATCACTCTACTGCTGGACCACTCATCACTGCCCATCAGCCCTGATCAAAGACTAAACCTGCGATTCCTCTCATAGCAAAAGCTCCCTCAGATGGAGCTCTGGACCTCCAGCAATACCAGCAGAACCAAAGTCACAGAACAATTAAGGTTGGAAAAGACCTTTAAGATCATCTAGTCCAACCACCAACCCATCCCCACCATGCCCACTAACCCCATCCCTGTGTCCCCACCATACACCAGACAGAGCAATTCCCAAAGGTTTGTTTGCTGTAGTCTGAGTCTGCTGCCACAGGATGGGAAGGGCTGTTGAAGGGCTCTGCACATCAGGGACCTTTTGTCATGAGCCCTAACGGAGTGAATGGGAAACATTTCTTCTCAGAAAGAGTGGTGAAGCACTGGCACAGGCTGCCCAGGGAGGGGGTGGAGTCACTGTCCCTGGAGGTGTTCAAGAACTGTGGAGATGTGGCACTGAGGCACATGGTCAGTGGGCATGGTGGGGGTTGGACTGGATGATCTTAGAGGTCTTTTCCAACCTTAAAGATTCTATGATGAGGAGTGGCAGCAGCTCCTGAGGCACTGGGGTGTGAAAAACCCACACAAGTCTTAAAATGATTTCAGAAGAAGTTTATTACAGGACACTGGGGAAAAGTATTTTTTGTCTCTCCTTTTTTTTTTTCTTCCCACTCTTAGCCATTAATAACAAAGGTTTTTCTCACTTCCCTGCTGGCTGCCATAAGCTGAATGTGGAACAGGGCGCTCTGTTGCTCCATCAAAGCTAATTGCCGCAGCACAGAGAAAGTGACTGTTTCCCTGTGCAATACAAGGCAACATTTTTTGAATGCTCCTTTGTTTGTCTTGCTCAGAATCTGATATTTTTTTCTGCTAAGAACATTAATTTCTGCAATCTACACCAGATAGCTGCAGTCTTATCAATTTCTTAATGTCTGTCCATGAAGGACACATCTCACCTGTCTTTAAATGCACTAAAATTGTTCATTCACAAGAGGATATCTTGCAAAATCTTCCTCTTTTATTACTTGCTATCACAGATATCATTACAGCAGTTTGTTTATGAACTGGTTTCAGCGAGCTAACATCTTAGTTGATGAAATATTGCAAGTGTCTGATCTGAGAAATTCCCAGGTGCTTTACAGGAAAAGAGAGAAACAGTAATAGAGAAATTAAAATGGCATACTGTGGGATTCTTCAGCCACCACCTGGCAATAACGTAGAGATGCTCTGATCAAAAGCATCTGATCCAGGCTGGATGGGGCTCTGAGCACCTACCTCATGGAGCTGTAGGTGTCCCTGGTCACGGTGGGGGAGTTGGACTCAATGACCTATCAAGGTTCCTTCCAACTCAAACCATTCTATGATTCTCTGATTAATAGGCCCCAGTCCCAACTCAGATCAACCATCAGTACTCCGACCATGGACAGTATGTCCAAGGTTTTCAGGCTTTAGTTCTCTATTTGAATTAAAGCTTTATGAATATTTCTGCCTGTTTCATGAAGGTACAGTTCTGTGTGATTTAGCACTGGCAACAGACGCAGAGCTAACAGGTTGGTGTTCGCCATCTATTTACACAAAGAATAGCCACCAAGTTTTCTTCAACCCTACCTTAGAAGGATTGTTTGCGATGTAAAAGACAGCTCCATTTTTCAGTGGCTGTTTATTATCCCTCCAACTCCCTGAAGGTATTTTCACAAAAGGGAAAAAAAAAATTAAAACCAGCAACCTCTGCCTCTCTCTCTCTACTGTCTCTGTGTTTCTACTGAGAGACTAACGGGAGGGAGGCTTGATGTCATCAGACTGCTGCTTGAGGGTTTAAATACCAGCAAAGCACACAAATGGCCCCAGTGGTACAAATACGTGGTCATGCAGATAACAGAGACACATGCAGAGAATCCCTCCCAGCCAGCAGACCCAAAGTCAGCTTGATCAAGACAAAAAGAGAGCTCATTCCCGGCAAGGTTTGCTTTCTTCCCTTTGGGGTCTCCATGCCATTACCATCAGAGATACATCTATTTCACACTACCAGCTGCAGAGCTGGGCTTCTCGGTGCAACCACGGGAGCTGGCACAGTCTCTGCTTAGGCCACGGCTCCACTTCTTTCCAGCTCCCTGGCTCCAGCCAAACCTAAGCGTGGTCCGTATCCATCTCCCAGGGCCACCATTTAGCTCACAGCTACTATGGGCTCAACTGCAGAGATGTCCATCTTTCCTAAGTGGCTGTTGGAGGCTGAGGCAGGGACACGAGGGACCTGCAGCCTCTTGAAGTGGCTGTGTTCAGGCCACGCCAGTCGGTAGGAAGGGACCGTGGAGGGAAGCCTCTGCTCTGCAGGGCCAGGAGGTTTTCTGCAGATGTTGAGCAAAGCCTTCAGTTCTGCCCGGAAGCTGTCATTGAGCCAGCAGTAGATGAAGGGGTTGTAGCAGGTGCTGCTCATCGCAAGCCAGTGAAAGGTGAAGTACAGGGCATTGTTGGAGTGGATGGTTTGGCTGGAGAGCAGGACGACGTAGCAGTTTAAGGGAAACCAGCAGATGGCGAAGAGGATGACAACGAGCATCAACATCTTTATAGTCTTCTTATTTTTTTTGCGAAGGGCAAAGTACTGCTCGGTGGTGACATCCCCAATGACATTGCGCAGCCAGAGCTTCTTGGCCACCGTCATGTAGGCAGCAGAGATGATCAGCAGGGGCAGGACGTAGAGCAAAATGAAGGTCGCTAAGTCGAGGTACTTCCAGAAGAGGTCAGCTGGCTCAGGGAAGTCTGGGAGGCACAGGCACCGGGTAACTTCCTCACTGCAAAGGGAGAAATAGCCAGAACCACAGAATAGTTTGGGTTGGAAGGGCCCTTAAAGCCTACCCAAATGCCAGTGCATAGAAATAGAACGCCCGTGCCAGTTCCTGAACATTGTGTCCTATTTTGTGTGATTAGAGTGACAGAATAAATATTAAAAAAAAAAAAATAGAAGAGGATATCAGCCATTGCAAATGGAAATTGATGTAAATTATAGACCAGCCCTCTATCTGGGTGACCTCAGCGTGAGCTCAGGGCTTTCAATAGAAAATGTGTAACCTTCAGGAACTTGGCCTCCAGTGAGACTAGAGGAAAATACACCAATATAGGAAAATCATCCTTACCTGTATTCAAAAGTGAAGAGTTTTTGGTAGATAGCATGTGGGAGGGAAAAACAAGCTGCCATGACCCAAATTATAGAGATGTAGATAATGCCTTTTGCCATAGGTAAGCGAGGTTTCAGAGGGTGCATTATAACCTGTTCAAAGCAAACTAATATTCAGGCTCATGCCATTTCAGGAAACAATAGTAAAATTTTTTCATATGTTTCCAGCCTTACATCTATTACTAGACACAGACATTCAGCATGCAAAAATCCTCAACACCACCAGCCTGTTTCGTGTGGCTCTGGGGTGAATCCAACCTGGTACTGTGTGACTGCTCCCAGATTTGATCCCACTACCAGCAGCAGCAGCTCTGCCCTGCTCATGACAAACACCAGCCCTCTGCCTCTCACGTGGAGTGAGACGTCCCAGGGCTGCTGGACACCAAGCAGGATGTCCCCACACCCACAGCACTGGGGCCAAACAAGCCTCCTACACGGGACAGCTGCCCGTGTGAATTCCTATCAGGCCCTCAGACTCCATCCTGGCCTGAGAGCGACTGGATCACCATCCGCAGAGCTCCTGTTCCTAGCTGGGAGTGGACACGTCCCACCTTGCTGCAGGCGTGGAGCTGTTCTCCATCTAACAGCAAAGAGCTGCTCCACCGCACTGTCAGCCCTTCGTGCATCTTACATTAACCTGAGAGCTGAGAAAGAAAGGACATGGATTGCACTCTCTCATTTTAATTATGCCCTGCCAAGAGAGCTCTCACCTGGTGCCTGTCCACAGCAATGGCCGTGAGGGTCAGGGCAGAGACGTGGAGCGAGCAGTACTGCGCGAACCTACTGACGTGGCACATCCCCTTCCCAAATATCCACGAGCTGTTCACAAAACGAGCCTGGAATCAGAATGACATTAGCACTTGTGCCCATGCCTACACGCTTATATGCGCAGACATAAATGAGCAACCTCTCATAGGGAACCTGCGTTTGCAGGGGGGTACACCTGATGGGCTCCAGAGGTCCCTTCCAACCCGTACGATTCCACCTCTGGCACAAAATTACTTCTGCTGTGTAAAAGATGCCTTAAAATAGCAGTTTCTTTCTGCCTCGGATCATTGCCAGACTGCTGAGGCTACTAAAGAGATTTCAACGCCCTTATGGCACATCCTCTGTGTCCCAGCAGGTCGGCCCAATGCACTGAGCTGCGGCCACAGCCCTCCCACCAAGAAAGGCCTCTGCCCCCGTCTTACCAGCGTAAAAGGCGTGTTGAGAAGCGTGATCATGATGTCGGCCACGGCCAGGTTGACGATGAACAGGCTGGTGGCCGAGCGCAGGCGTTTGCTCTTGATGACGACGTGGCAGACCATGACGTTGCCAAAGAGGGAGAGGACGATGATGATGGAGTACGCCGCGATGAGCAGAGCTTTGGGCGCGACGTGCTGAGAGTCCGCTCCGTGCCGGCTCCTGCCCACGAAGCTCTGCCAGTCGGCCAGCGTGTCGTTATCCCAGGGAAAGAACCCCGAGATGTTTGGGATTTCCAACACTTCCTCAAGACTTCTGTTGAGGGGCAACTTTCCTGAGGTTGTGAAGGTGTTCACGAAGTAGGGGAGGGAGAGCCCAACGAAACAGCAGAACATCTCCGGCAGGTTGCTGTGTGCTTCCCTGTGGGAAATGACTCCTTTAGAGCAGCGCCGGGGCTGGGCAGCAGCAGCTCTACAGGTGCACACGTTGCTGCCAGCGATGCACCAGCACAGCCGGGGGAGCGAGGCTCTTCTCTCCTCTCCTGCTCAGCTCCTCGCCACTTTTCTCTTCCAGCGGAGCTCTGTGTCCTCACACAAGCTCCCAGGCAGCATTCCTGCCCATTGGGCTGCATAGCATTATTTCTGCTCTGACGCGCTGCAGTTCTGCACAATTACACTCCTCCCAGGCGTCGCTCCAAGACAATCACGGCTGCACTCTGTGCAGAAGGCAAAATCCGTTTCCTTGGTTCTCAGCTATCCCTCTTCTCCGGGCTTAGCGCCGCTCATGCTGATTTTGTGCTGTTTGTGCACCAACAACGCGCACAGGGGCTGCGCTGTCTTCCAGGACACGTTTCAAAGAGAAGTTTGGCTTTACCAGATCAACAGGCGAGTTCCAGCCTATTTCACAGCACTACAAACTAGCACGGAACAGGGGCACAGCACAGAAAGTCGTGCACACACATAAAGCCACGCACACGCATGCTGGTGAAAATACATGCATGTGCAAAGTGCCACCGCACGGCTGCAAGCTGCGCCTGGTGCAAGGGCTTGGAGATTACCAACCTGTCTAAACCCCCCCACCTGCCCGCCCGCTCCCTGTGAGCTGCTGCAGCCACCATACCGTGCTCTCCACCAGTGATACCCAGCTAGCTGGCAGCAGATATTTTCTCAGAGATAAGATTCATTTCAGTAATTCGCAATTTTGCCAAATCATTCCAGGCTGACAGCGTTCTGTAACGCTTTCCTTTCTCAGCCACGAGGCAGACTAGCGATACAGGGCAGCACTCCTCTAGCAGGCTGACACCACTGTCATCACTAATGAGCTCTTTACCAAGACCTCAGCTCATCTACTTTGTCTAACTTCACAGTAACAACCGGCTGTCAATGCCAAGGGATGCACTTAGGGGAAAAAAAGCACCTCCATCCCTCCTGAACTCGCACCTCTTCCCGTGCCTCTTCCTGACGTGGCTCAACACAACATCTCAACATTTCTTGGACACCTCTGGGGTCGGTGACTCCACCACCTCCCTGGGCAGCCCATTCCAGTGCCTGACCACTCTTCCGCAAAAGTAGTTTTATTAAATCAGTAGTTTTATTAAATTAGTTTTAAATTTATTAGTAGTTTTTTAAAATTAAGAGCTTAGTGAAACAATAAAGTACGTGTTGTTTTTTTTTTTTTTTAATAAAGCAGGTTTCATTTAGATAGCAACACAAAGAGGGAAAGTATTCTAAAAAACTCAATCCCTCAAACTCAGCGGAGTTCACACAACTGACGTTCAGAATTCATTACACAGAAATAGTTTATTTAAAAAGTAAACCTTCATCCTGGAAGGCATTTACAGAGGCTTTTTTAATTGCATAGGTAACATTGTAATAGCTTTGGCAGCTCTGTATGAAAGTAAAGACACACCAAATTATTTCCTGATACCTTAAGCAATTGCATTTCTTTGCAAATTGCTACTGAGCCTTACACTTGATCATCTCTATGGAAGTCTTCAGGAAGCTCAAGGGTGATTTAGATCTGCTGCTACAGCACACATGCACATGAAGTAACGGTCGTGTTCAGTGAGAGCCAGAATACCAGAAATGCCCAGTCTCTCAGACAGAGGACATGGAAATGCAAAAGCATGGCTTCAATTACTCATGGCACTTGGTATTTCTGTGATGTGCTGGGGTGGTAGCTGGTGAACACTTGTAGCTTTTCCCTTGATTAATTCTAAAGGCTGTAGCTGTAGAACACCACTTTCTGCACAGAGGGGCCCAGAGGTGGAAAAGGGGAAGGAGAAATGGGTCTTGTCTCCCTCAACAGAAGGAGTGATTCCCCCACTGTGAATCAAGTACCACAGTTTAAAAATGTCATTTGAAGAAATCTTTTGATAAACAGTGGCAACATTTTAGGAAGACTGAGGCAACAGACACCTGCAAAACTCTTAGCTAAGAAAACAGTAAGAGGCAATAGCTTGCTTGATACTAGCTCATTGCTTTATTCTTCAATCAGCATTCCTCATGAGGCTGTAAGGTTCTAGCTCTTAAAGCTTACTAACAAGGCAAGCACTGACAACTCAGTTCTATCTGAGTTCTTGAATTACAAAGTCATTGCTGTGTGCTATGATATTTAGTAACAGTACAACAGTGGGTTTAATTCTCCTATTAAGTTGAAAGTATTAGAACATTTTCCAGCTTTACTACTGAAAACTGCATCTTTGGATTAAATTAGTACTCTTTAGAATTTTCAACTGTAACTGTAGAAAACTGAAAACAAATGCAAGTTTTGTCTCGCTGGCCAAGTGTGCGCTCGTATCTATACTTACAGACTCCTACAGATTCATACTTCCCCGCAAAAAAAAAAAGAAGTGAAGTCCAAGAGATGGAGTTTTCTACAAAAGGTAAGATTATGTTATGTTATCTTCCCAGAGAGAAGACAAGCTTTTAGAAGTTTCAGAAAGAATTTAGTTCCAGGCAGTACTTCAGAATATGAGACGCTCTAGTCTAACGCACCCGTTAACGTAACACCCAACGGATACTAAACTTGGTGCCACTCAAAACATTTCACAGAAGTGAAGGCTGAAGGCAAACCGTCATGTACAGAGAAACGTCACGCAGAGTACGCCTCGCAAACTACTTTCCAGTTACTTCACAGTCTCTTCTGTGTAGTGAGGCAGAGATCATTTATTTCTTCGTGATGTTGCAGTGTTTTTGAACGGGTCATCCTGCAATTTGCAAACAGATGTGCATTACTCGAACTAACACGCATTCTGAGTCATAAAAAGTAAAGTCACCTTTAGATTAAAATAGCCAGGTCACTCAGTTCCGTGCTTTCTGTCAAGCCTGCTTTTATTGCTTTTGATAGCAAGGATCTTATCTACTGATTTTAAAGTTCTAGTCACAAATTTGCAGAGAACAGAGATGAAGCTTAAGTCAGTACGATCAGAACAGCTACTGAGAAATGAGGAGCTACCTGTACTTCAGTGGCAAGCTAGGAAACCGTTATCATTCTGAGCAGCACATACTTCAGTGAAGTTATAGCCATTTACAAATCACACAATGTATTTTACTGAGATTTGCATGAGTCAGAACTACTGTTTCTGTATGTTTGAACAAGCATGTACTGCTGTACTTCAAGTACAAGAAGAGATGACATATCAGAAGGAAGAGATAAGAATTTAGCACCTTTTCTGAAGTGGTCAGCATTTGCCATCACTAAGGTTTTGATCCTGGCTATGTGACAGCCTGCTGTTCTATAGCAACACACTGTGCAGTGCTTGACAATTCCGTGTGAGTTCAGTGCAAAATCATAAATAAAACAATTACTTTATTTCCCAGGAAATCTAATTTACTCGAGGCATTTCAGAGGTGATAATTAACTGATTAAGAACTTGATATTTTCCTTCCCAGCCTTATTTTTGATGTCTATGTATATATATTAAAGCTGGTTATAATAATCTTTTCACACTAGTAAAAATAAATTAATTCCATTTTACTCAGAAATGCTTTATTTAAATGACCTCAAAGCCAATAGTCTATAGAAATTCATATGAACAGAAAACAAAGGTTACAATATACCATACCTCATCTGACTCAAAATCAACTCCTCTAGACATTTGGCTTTGTGAACCTCTTTTACTAAATGAAGATGCAGCTGAGAACCTTGAAACACAGAAAGAAAACATAAAAAGCATCAGCATGTTGTCAAACACCAGACGTTTCAGTAAGTTCCCCTTCAACCACCACCAGAGTTTAACAATGAAAAAAATAATAATGAGCAAAATGATGTTATTTTTTCAGGCAGTGTATCAGCTCCCTGGGCTCTGCCAATACCCAATCAGAAACAAGGCAGCTGATGTAGCACTCACCAAATGAACATACTGACCTTTGGTTTGCTTTGGAAGAAAGCCTAATAGGAGCCTCTTCTAGATCCAACTCATCATCCATGATATCCTGAAAGATAGATACCGTTGTTAAAGCTTTTTCACAGAACTTATTTTTAGAGAAATAGAATACATAACACCGCAGTATTATTGCACAGTAACTTTCTTTAATTCATTTCAAGTATATAGCTACTTCGTTATAATACACATTTGAGAGGGCTCCAGAGTAAAAGTGTACAACGTGCCAATAAACAGCATCTTGCAGAAGCCCAAAAAACACTCATGGATTTACTCTTAGCATCTCAAGCTACGGTCACAGGTAGCACGTGGTCTTTGTATTTCACATACAGACCCTGTACCAAAATCAGCACGTGGAACCACAGTGCTGGAACCCAAAGCTTGGGAACACCTGCTCATTAGGTTAACATTTTGGCTGTATATTTGTTTTTCAAAGCAGATGGCAGCAAAAGGCAGCAGCTATGCAGCTTCACTCCTTGTCAGATGCCTCTTACCTCAGAGAAAAATTTGGATGCATTCTGGGAAGGCTCTTGTTTCAAAGACTTAAAGGCTGGAAAAAAAAAAAATGTAGTATTTTCAAGTGCTCACACAATAAAATGCAACAATGTTACATCATTCTTTTCCTTCCAGAAAAGCTGCTTAGCATCAGTTCCCTCTGCAAAAAAACCAACTTTCAGTAAAGCAAGCAAATCATCCTCAAGCTAAGACGAGCAAAGGTCCTTGGCAGATAACAGCACAAGCTAAGCCCTTGCTGATGTCTGACAACCCAGACCAGCAGGTGCTTCCCAGTCTGAGTGAAAAATCATCAGTAGCTTTGGTTAAGAGGTAGAGAAAAACATCGCTGTAATCAACATGCACGCCTAACACACATATGCATCCAACCTGCTAGTTTTCTGTTTTTGTTGCCCTCAGTTTTGAATTTTTTTTTATTTTTTAAACGTGGCTCAGGCAAGTCAGAGGGCTGGACATCCCTGGTGGACATTAACACATCTTCTGAAGTTGATTTCTCCGCATTTAGGTCATTTGCTGAGACTTTGATTAACTGCGTATTTTGGAGGGGATTTATGTACGGATTCCTGAGCAGCATTTTCTCTTTAGTACTGAGATGATCTAAGCAGTTTCCTCAGAGCTTGCTCTCTGTAGCAAGGAAGGGCTGCTCTCACGCAGCTTAAAATGCAGGTAAGTTTCTCTTCTCTAGTACAAACCAGTGCTTCTTAAATTTGCTACAATGTAAGACGACATGGATTCTTCTTAAAGCTTACTAAACCTGTAAACATCAGTCAGGTTTATGATTTTTAACCACTTTCTGCATATTCTGCATAGAAAAGGTGCTGCTAAGACACATTCCTCCTATGTGTATTCCTTAAAGAACTGCATACAGTTTACAGTGAACTGCTGCCTACGCCCAGTCCCAGTCTAATCACAGAATATCCCGAGTTGGAAGGGACTCACAAGGATCATTAAGTCCAACTCCAGTGTTCCCAGCACATTTCATTTTAACCCCAGTGACAGCAGATATAATTACTTTTTTCTTTCTCTCATCACTGTTAGTTATCCTGCTTCATTAGAACCAAAATCATCTCTCTCAGCTGAACTGGACTAATAGAAATAAAGGCAATTAAGGCACTTCACCAGTAAGTAAATTCACTACAACAGGGGAGCATATTAGAGTGACGGGCAGAATGTAGGCTTACCATCCATGATAGATAAATTCTTGTCAGGCACAGACTTGTATGTTCTGCTGCTAGTAGATGACCCTTGGCTAGTGTTTCCTATAGGAAAAATAAACAATACCCAACTCTGTACAGTGGTCATTTTTAATTCCTAAAGGATATTTTTTTTTTCCTCCTGTGTAACATTTTCTGACATTTTTCTC
This sequence comes from Numida meleagris, assembly GCF_002078875.1. Taxonomy (NCBI): domain Eukaryota; kingdom Metazoa; phylum Chordata; class Aves; order Galliformes; family Numididae; genus Numida; species Numida meleagris. The sequence continues at coordinate 183,629,945 of NC_034409.1, read as the reverse complement.
AGTAATAAACAGCAAGTCACATAAAAACCTAATTACTCTTTACTCCCTTCCTTTCTTCCTTGACGCAAAGCCCCCATTACACGCAGATGAATTACTTTGGGTCAAGTGCTTAAAGCTCCACAGACACAGCCTCAACACACGTGTCACTGCTCTGACTGAATCACAACACTAAATCACACGCTCAGAACTGATTTCAAGGCACTAACCAGCCCACTCCTAAGATGACTGCCTTTCTTTCAACTTATCCTGCTCTTAGATCTCTCACTTAAGACCTTTGGGCATACTACTGACAACTCAAAGGAGTATATCATTGCATCTTTCATTTATTTTTCTTTACAGCTCCTCCATAATGGAAGGTTTGCTATCACTGTAAAGTGCACAATCACACAAAGCCAAGGAGGTAAGATAAAAACACATTCTGTCTATACCATCAAATGCGTAACACTGCATTACCATTAGCAGCAGACATTTCCATACAATTCATAGGGCAGACCTTCCTAATAATGGATCTTTTATGAGTCTACTATGCCTCCATAGTTGGGAAGAACTGCAAATTTCTTTTAATCGCACCGTGAAAAAGCCACGACTTAAGTCGTAGAAGACATTCAACTGTATATCATATGGTACCAAAAACATTTAAGCATTTTATTTTTCCATTAGGAGTTTTTAAGCAACAAGCTTCCACTCGATGGAAGAATTTGAACAGAGGCTCCTTTTAAAGAAAAAAGTCAGCGAAGAATTTGAGTGTTTTTTCTTACCTCTTCCCCTTCGAGATGACCCTCTTGCTGCTGAATTTTGCCCTCTTGCACCTCTTGCCCTACCTCTACCCCTTCCTCGGCTCAGAGTTGTGGGAATATCATCATCTGAATCACCAGAGGCTTTCATCTCTGTATCCATGAGTTCTTCATCACTGGAGGCTGAGTCAAGAACGACATCCTTGGACCTGTGAGCTCTAGCCCTTGTCATTGCCTGTAACGGAATAATAAGTGCTAGAGGAAAAAGAATCTTAAACTATGGAATGCACCGCTGTTGAATCCTAGTTGTGATAAACAACTCAGGCTGAGAGGACCCAAATCCACAACTTTACTGAAGGCAAGGATATCTGCCAAAATGCTGAGGCAATATTTATTCTGTTTAATCTGGACGTGCAGCTGTCAGCTGTGGAGCTGGTTAACTCGATTGCTCACCTGGTCAGCGGAGTTTGGTGACCAAGAAGTCATCCTGTGTCAGCTGTGTACACCTGCTCAGATGAAGAACTCCCTGAACTCCACTGACATCATCTTCACTGATAATAGTGACAACTCGTTAATGTGAAGATACATCAGCCCAGGAGAAATGAACCTTATTCTAAGTGTTCTTTCCCTCAAAATTTCATACCAGTCCCGCACAGCTTATAAAAACAAACCATTAATGGTCGGGAATTCTCTTTGGAAAGAGTTATAACACCTAGACACAGATCTCTGGGAGATCTAGGATCTGGTTTGCTGGTAAGGTCAAGAGCACCAAAATGTTTACTGACAGCAGCAATTTCTTCTAGTACTAATACAGCCCATTCACATCTCCACTGGTGATGGGATCACCAATAGTTTAAGCTGACAGAGCTCTGAAGGTCACCTGCCTGGTTCAAAGCAAGGGCAACTGAACATTCAGGTTCACAAGTTTCTACAAGAACATATCTCAAAGGCTGAACTAAGCAGTAGCTTAGGTATGTATTACACAAAGGATGATTTCAAGGCTTGTTTATCTTCTCTAAGTAGACAGGCACTTTTTGGCAGGGATAACACTGAATTATTATTATACAGTGCTTCACCCACATGCAAAATTCCATTCTTCAGTCTAAGTCCAAAACTCAAAGGAGTTACCTCACGAACTTCCTCATCCTCCTCTTCCGTGTTTTTTCTTCTACTCTCCCTAAATTTTCGCACCTAAATGAATAATAACAATAATAAAAAAACAGTTTACATCAAAATAACAATTCATGCAGTAATCAAAACACAGTAAGAAAGAAATCTTTATCTCTGAACTAAAGTCAAGCCCACTGGAGGCAAATGATGAAATGCAGCAGGTGCTAGGTTCAAGAGAAGCAAAATGTAAGTAATTAGTCAATAAGTGACAGTGAAATAGGAATAAATGGAGAAGACAGGTAGAGGTGAAGCAGAAAGTTAGAACACCATGGTATTGAGAAGAGATAAACTGCAATATATGCATAACATAAGATACATCTTTAGCACAAACTTTTGAACTATCTATCCGGAACCTTATCACCATATTAATTACAGAAAATGACTAGAGGCAAGTGTTGCAAGTGCTGCACATAGGCAAGGCTATTTAATCAGGTTTGAGCACCAACTTTTTTTTACTGTCTTTGCCTCTTCTAAAGTTTTGACTGTAACAGAATATTACCTCCTCATCTATTTTTTCCTCCTCTGCATCAATGTGACGCTCCTTAAGAAACCTTTGTGTTTTCTCTAGCTGAAATTTCACCAGTTCCTCTATGGCATCCTTTTCTTCTTTGTCCACAAATTCCTGCACTGCTTCTCCCATTCCTCTTTCAGTTAGAAGTGAAAGTTGTACCTTCTTTAAAATAAGGGGAAAACAGTTTCAGAGAAAACGAGTAATATTCCTGCTATTCCAGCTAAACATTACATTTGTTTGGTATAAAAAGAAGTAACATTAAAGTAGCATTAAAGATTTCAAACAGAAAATAACAGAGTGACAAACATTATTCCTCCCAACAGGTACAACTCACTTGCTACTAGCACATTACACCTCACCTAATGTAGTATTTTCCAGATATTTCATAAATGGAAAGGAAATTGCAATGCTGGTCATATCTAAAATAATTTGTCTCAAATGTATTACTGAGGGAGATGGTAAACTGTATTTTTTCCTAGTCCACTCCGCTTCTTAAAATTAACTAAGATCAACTTGTGGAGACATAAAAAGTAATTAGAAACAGGCACTGAACTATTACAAATGCTAAGCTAATTAGTTTTATTGTTAAATTCTACTATTAAAAAAACTGGCAGTTACAAAGCTGACTAAATTATCCTGAAGCATTAAGAGTTATTCAGCAGAAATCTACTCTACTGAAATGAAATTCTGTAAATACCAATACTTCTCACTTGGTCATCAAGTGAGGTGATACTCATCAAAATATTCTACAACAAGATATTAGCACCAGCACTAATTAGCAGAAGTAAAGAAGCTACTGGAGGCTTTTCACTGATATTCTCTTCTCCATCTTCTTTCCCCCAGTACAGTAAGAAGAGAGTCTGAGAAAGAAACCCCTACATGGATAGTGTTTAAACAGCAGTTTCTTCTGACTGTAAACTAAACCATGGACAATTTCTTGATAAAAAGCATTACCTATACTTCTTAATAACTCTTGATCCTTCCACTTGTCCTTTACATTACTGTATTTTACTCCTAATACTTTGCAGCCCCATAGCTGGGGAAAGGGAACAGATGAAGTTCAATGAAAGGGTGAGATAAAAGCAAACTCTTGGGTGCTTTCTTTGTCCTCCCTGCTCTCCTTTAAATACGTGGAACTGCACTATGTCTGAGGACACCAAACACACAGCAATGTAACAAACGATTCCAACTCAGCTGGTACTTGTAACTGGTACAGACTCACAGTGCCCCCATAGTAAATCAAGGTAGCTTCTGAGATGATGCTGCCTCAGGCTTTCCTTCTGCAGCAACAGGAGGCATCATTTAATACATGGCAGATGCTACAAGTTCACACGAAGAGTTACTGTGATGTTACCAGAACACCATGTGTTGGTACACCCTGTGTACCCTAGATACAACAATTAATTGCTTACCTAAGGCACATACAGTTATTTAGGAAATAAATGAACTTCTTAGTGGCTGTCAGAGTGTTTTCAGCATGTACTGCATCCATAAATCAAGTAATACGTGCAACAACCAAAAATACATCCCATACACAAATTCATAAAAAGTAAAAGGTACCTTCTCTGCTGTCTGAAAATATTGCTTTACAAGGTCTTCCACTCTCAGTGTCACCTCTGTAGGTCTGCTAAACAGCTTTCCAAAATTAAGGTCATTGTCTGAAACAAAAGCATAGTGATGCTGTTACCCACAATTTAAGCAGGAGTTGACGGATTTTAATTATTATCCTAATTACAGTAATTAAAGAGAAAAAAATAATATAGGTCTCAGGAATTGTGGTCCCTTTTATGCGTAAAGGTTTATTCAAACTGTACACTACTGGATGGAAACACAGCTAAATATAACAGATGAAATAACTATACAAGAAAACCACATCCCTAGGAGATGCAGAAGATAGATTTCTATCTACTAAATGTCGGGAATTAGAACCAGAGCACTACGTCCTGAAGGCTATTGTAACTATGCTGGTTGACTCTGAGTAAAAGAAAAATGCACAGCACAGTGAGGCTGCCCTGCACTCCCAGGAAACAAGCCAGGAATGACAGAAGAATGACAGTGATAAACAACTGAGGTTATCACATACCATGCTAAGAAATACAAAATGAATGCAGCCTGGTCCAGAGGGAGGTGTCCCTGCCTTCAGCAAGGGGGCTGGAGCTAGATGATCTTAAGGGTCCCTTTCAACACAAACCATTCTATGATTCCATGATTCTATGACTGTTTCTAGACATTTGCCACACCCAAGCACAAAACATTGCTTGGTTGGCCTTGTTAGATAAGCAGCGATAACCAAAGAAACAATAACAACTTCTGAACTATTAAGAAGTCTAAACATCATCCTATACTGAGCCACAGTGTTATGTATACATGCAAAGGAAATTCTGCCTGCTTCATTGGCCACCTAACTTATAGCAGAAGACAGCAAAGTAATGCAAAGAACCATGGCATTATTTTTATATTTCCATCCTCAAGCTCAGATTAAGAAGGAAAATTAAAACGTATCGATAAAACATGGTGAGGGAGCTGTCTTACATTCTGAAAAAATTAATGGGATTATTTAGTGAGAAAATAAAAACCAAAGCAAAATAAAACAAGGGCAATACTGCATAATTTAAAAACCAAAAACCGAAACCAGTTCCCTAGAAGTTGTTTTTATTCATGAACCATCGTGCCTCAATCTTTATAAAACTGACAACGTAATTAAAAAGTCTCTGGAATTGAAGTACTTTGAATGCACTAATGTGTAATATTAACAGTTGTTTAGATTAGCACAGTATGTCCTCATGCAAGCTGTACCTTCATTAGTTACTATTACAAATCCAGTGTCTGGGCAACGTCTATTCACCATTTATTAGAAATTCTAGGCACAGTGAGAAGTGCTACAATAACAGCTGTTCTTTGTTTTGCCAAAAAATGCTTGAAGAGAGACACCCCTGGAACACGCTGAAAAGCCAGGAGCACCTCATACACATGATGGATTGGGACCAACAAAATGCTACTGTACATTTACACTTTAATTTTTTTTCTGATTACTAAAAAAAACTTCAGAACCCTTCAAAAACTTCAACACCCTCTCTACAAGTATTTCCAAATTATTTACTGCAGCTATAAAATCAAAACACACCTTTTTTTTTGCTACAGAGTGCCCAGAGCCAACCATCTCTTTCTGAGAAGTTCCAGAAGCAAGATGTTTAATGCTTTTCCTTGTGATTGATTATCACAGAATGACTCAGTCTGATATGGGGCTAAAAGCAGCATTACAGGCAACTCAGTAAGATTTGAGGTGAAAGAAAAGGGAATCATTTATGAACAACTACCTGAAAGACACTGTGCTCATTATCAGAATTTTTAGACAAATCTGGGAATGAAGTAGAAATACTTCTGCAGTAAGACTATATACATCGTTATTCTTCCTAGAACTCATTAGGTGGTAGACACCAAAGTTTAGCAAAGGCTGGGTAACAAAACAAAGGGAGAGAAATGAAAACTAAGGAAAGCCTTCCTTCCCAATTACCGTTCTTCTCTTTTTGTTCACGATGCCTGAAAAAATGTATTATGTCCTTTGGGTTGGCCACCCTATCCATGTACTTCTGGCTGAAACGATGGATGATGAATGGCTCAAAGCCACCCGTGTAATCAACCTAAGAGAGGACAGAAGAAAATAAAACATGAAACAAGCAGGAAAAGAAGTCATACAAACCAAGACCAGCTTGTTATATTACCCTTCGAAGCTAAAAAAAAAAAAAAGTGAAGTAAAATATAAGCCAACCTAAAATTAATGCTTTACCATGCTAGGCAGAATAGCTAATAAAAGCAAAGATTCACAACTCATTCCATTTACTAGGGTTAAGGAAAGTTCCCATGTATTAGGTTATCAAGGATAATATGACTTAAAAAAATTCTCAGTAAATAGTAACTTTTGATTCCTTTGTTCAGACCAGCAAAGAAGTACACTGATGAACAATCTTATTCTGTATTATACAACACTGGTGTTACCCAAGGTTAAGAGAATCACAGTATGAAAGCAGATTGTACTGCCTGTACACAGCAAGGAATTGTATGTATTTATACAACAAGTGTGGTTTTTGCTTTGAAACTTTTCACAGTGACTTTTCAAAAACAAAAATAATCCAAATTGAACAATGCCTTACTCGTAGTCTAATGAGAGGCTTCTCTGGCTGGCGTGGATTTCCAAGGCGTTCTCTTTCTGCATTATCCAGCATCATCTCAACCTATGAAGCAGAAGCAGGAATTCAATTCCACTTTATTCTTTTAAAGATACCTGAAACCTTCAAATGTAACTTGCTTATCTCCAATACAGTGTAGCTCACGTTCATTTCCAGGTAAAAGCAGAAAGAGACTAATAAAGGCCTAAGAACCAAGAGCAAGGAATAAAGCTGCCTTAGCTACTTGGATCATTACGCACTGTGCAGCTCAGCTCTTGGGGTTTAGATCCGTGTATTTATGCTGGTTCCAAAGCGTACATCCAACAGCATCCCATCCTCGGGTGGGAATTTTTGTAGAAAGAACAGGATGGACTCCTGTAAAGTAGTTACAGCCTGCTTTAATAGGTAATCCTAGTCTGGAGGCCAAGGCTGCAGTGAATGTCATGGAATTAGCCCTCAGCTGAAACACTGCTTATCAGCTTCAAATAATAGGGGACAAGAAACAAGATGTATCTTCCACTCTTAGAACTAACCACAGATCACATTCCCCAGCCACACACTGATTTCCATATACCACTGTTAGCATGAGAAGTTACCTTTTCCATGCAGAATGCTTGTACTGCCTGAGTTACTTTAGGATTGTCAGGATTGAAAAGTTCTGGGTGATCAGCTAGGACAACATCTTCCATATAGAAAGTTCGCACAGTCTCTAGAGCAATCTTCTGCATTTTCATTTTTTTCCCTTTAACGTGCAGCAAACCAACGTGTCTAGGAGGAGAATGGCAACCTACTTGAAGATAAACTTAACAATACGGCACAGAAATTTGTTCTAAACCTCATGGTTCTTCTTTGGGGGGGAGGAGGTTTTGAGCTAAAAATGTTAAAGCTACAGTAAAAAATCTAAAGCTTTGGGAAGCTCTTGGATATGCACTTCAGGGTTAGCACTGCAAAACTTCAAAATCTAGCATTTTCAGATTGTGCTTGTTCTGCACACAGTTCATTGCATTCCAATTTATCTGCACGTAACTCCTCTTGGATAAGTTTCATTTGCTTTGAATGTTAAGTTTAGTTCTAAGGAAAACAAACTTATCCCAGGCACTGATTCCATCCGCTTCATTTCTCAGGTCACACTGTGACACCACTCCACGCTACCACACAAGCCCTTTCAAACTAAAAGCAAGTATTTTTCTTACCCAGCTTAGTATAGATGTTCTTTGTCAACACAATACACGTAAGAGACAAACAATAACAACTAAAGAAAAAAAAAAATCACATACTTCTTCACAGCTTCTCCTGGGGACAGAGACGTCACCACTGAACTTCCTGGCTGAGTAACGTAGAAATGTTGCTGTTCATTTTGGGCTGGAGTTATTTTACACTCGTGTTCATGACCCCACACAACAAGATTAATAAAGTCATCTAAAAACTGCTCTGGAATGTAGTTTGTGGCTCCATGTTTGCTTCTGTTCAAGAAAACAGAAAAACAATTAGTGTACAGCAATGGGCAGGCACAGGTGGGGAGCAAAGGAAGAGAAAATCACCAATGTGATTTAAAATGACGGAGAATCTCTAGCAAAAATATCTGACGTATATTTTACATCAGATAGTCTTCATATATTTTCCTTTATCCAACTGTTCAAAGTATTTAGGTAAGACAACAGAATTGAGTCATATAGTTAACTTACACGGGGAAAAGTTTTCAATAGGGTTTTTCTGTTCTGAATGAAGCTCACTGTCCCCTTCCAGAAGATGGAGGAGACTGAGAGCTCCTTCAGCCTGCTGGCAGAGATGAGCAGCCAAGGGTCCCAGCTGTATCTGCTGACTTCTGCCTCACCATTATCTCCCACACAATGGCCACACTCTGACTCATGAAAAATTAAAGAATTTGGAACAGAGCTCTGCCTGTTCCTACTGACACTGCTGGAAGAAGTGGGCAGGCAGAAAGAACACCAGCTACCTAACCTCTAATCAAGAGAAACTGTAAAGAACAGCAATGTAAGTGAAGATAAAATACTAATGGAATTTTGAGTCAAAAAGCATAGGAATCAGAATATGAGGCTTACTGGTCTCTCACTTCCAACATGCAGACTTAAGACTTAAATGAACTACAAACCCTCCCTCGCTCTCAGGTATAAAAAATTTGGGAAGCAGTTTCCCCAACATCTCCAATTCATTTACTTCAATTCTTTTCCATTATGGTTCCTCTGTAAGAAGAGCTGTAAAACAATGCTTCTATTTGGGAAAATCTTGAAGCCATCCACTCACAAGAAGCACTACCCAACATAGCTGGCTTTCTCTCCTACAGTTTCAAAGCAATTTCATGAGAACAACGCAGTAAGTTTAAGTCACGGTAATTCATTCAGTACTGCTACCTATTCTGATGAATCACAAACAAGTTAAACCAACTGTCTTCATCTTCCTTTGGTCTCAGCATGGTTACTTGTTTATTGACAAACATACGATACAATCTCTCATCTGGAATGGATCCTGCAGTGGACAAAACAAAACAATAAAACATTTTTGTGTGGTCTACCTACTCTTTATTTTATAGTGTTTTAATTAGCAATTTTATTAAAATGAGTCAAATAACCCTGTGGTAAGATCAGATTGTCATTTTTGTGACAAAGGACAAGTCTATGGTGGCATTATGAACTCAAACTAAGTATAAAATAGTTATTTTAGAAGCCTATTTAGTGATGCAAGGCATTTTAACAAGAAATCTACCAGGAAATCTAGTCAGTTCTCTGTGCCAAATGCCGTACTATGGGCAGAATTAAAAATAGGAGATGCTTTATTTTTTGCTAATGGAGTAAGTGTATTTTGTTGTAAGAAACACTCCAAAACCAGATATGATTGAGCAGAGATGGAGTTCTTAAGCATATTTAGAAATCCTTTAGGAAACAAGAGATAATCCACGAATTCTCCAAAGCTGTGCTTTCCCACACAGCAGGAAAAAAAAAAAATGCAGCACTTCTCAACTAGCTGTTGCTGATTGTTTCCTTAAGCAAGGGAAAACAAAAAACCAAAACCAAAACAAACAAAGAAACCAACCCACCAAGTAAACAAAACCAAAACCAACCACACCAATGTTTCATTTTTATTATGGACTTCAAAGAATCCCCCATGGAATCTACGTCTCTTTTGCATGAACAAGTTCTCTATAAATCAGAGAAGGTCAAGAGGATATGAAATACTGGGATGATTTCAAAGAAACATCTCTCAAACATTCTCACACAGCAGCCCCTCCACTTTAGAAAGCTGCTGCATTTCCCAATAATGATTTTGGGTATCAGAAATTCAACTGCTTTTTGTAAAGTTTTCCACTGTGGTATTAGAACTCTCATTATTAACTTTTAGAACATCAAGCAAACTCTAAAATATCTCATTTAACAGCAGGAATCACTGCCAACTAGGACTCAACAGAGAACTGTAAAAGCAGCTTGGAAATCAGCATTCAGGGCTGGCAGTACAATAAAGGGCAAAAGTGAAGAACTTCACTTCTCTAAACAGAAAGTGCCAACAGCACCGCACTGAATGAATACAACTTAATTTAATTTTACTTATATGGTGCTACAACAGACAGCAAGGTGTGTCTGTTCCAACTAAGACATATTGAACTTTGGTAATATACAACCAGTTGAGCCACAGCATGGCAGAAAAATACTTACCTAAGCCATACAGAGCAATTTTTGTTCTACCCTTCCGTAATAAAATGGGGCTAATATCTATTTTCTCCACGGAAGTTGAACGTCCAAAATGATTCAGCAATCCTGCACAGCTTAAAATATCCAGTGCACACAGTGCATCTGTCTGTAGAAAACAGGAATCAAATAAATGCGTTCAACAAGAAACACAGCCTTTAAAGCCTAAATGAAATAGTTTCAAAAGGGAAACAGGATACCCTTCCTTAAATACATTCTGCAGTTGGAAACCTTGCCTGAGAGCTTTATTAGCACTTCTTAGTGTCCACAGGAACAGAAGCAAAACCTTTCTCCTTACAATTCTTGCTAAATTTTAACGATACAAAACTAAACATGAAATCATTCAGAAAAATAAGCAACAACCCCAGCCACAGTATCTAAAGTACTACAGGCAATTATCTGGTTAAACTAACCACTTCATAGTAGGACTGAAATTGCTGTTATAATACACTGCTATTTGACATAAAATACAAATCTCCTAATTTACCGCGTGCTTTCCAAACATTTTCTGTTTAGTTTTAGATGTTGGCTTTTAAACAAGTGTTTCAACATTACTAGTTTATCTCCCTTGAAAATAAAAGTTCATAAAACTGAAAATGCCTATCCATTGCACAAGGAATTTAAGGACAAGTCAAACTATTAACATTTCCTTTCCTTAAGAAAAAGGCTTTCAGTTTCTATAGCCTATGTATATTAAGAGATTTAACAGAGTCCATACGGATCCCTTAACTTATTTCAATTCTCTTTTTTAATGACACCCTTAAACTGCTGTCACCAACAAAGAGAACTTCTAAAGGTACACAAAACATTTACGTGAGCAGGGAAGGAACCAACTCAAATGAGCCTGCTCCTTGAGAACTGTATTTTTACACACGTCTATACTTATACAATATTATTTTTATAAGATAGTAGTATATTATGATAACAATTACCCCTGTGGGATCATCATGATTGCCATGAATACTAAAAATTGGCATAGAAATGTTGAGGTTTCCATCCTGATAGTTCACCCATGGAAACCTGAACAAATAAAGGAAAACAAGTTATATTATAACTAGAAATCTGTGTACAAAAGAATTCCCAATATTTTCTTCAAATTGTCATCACAAATATACAACAGCAGCACAAATGATTACCAAGTGGCTGTGAATAAACTTAAGCTGCACATCATAAGAAGATTCTTATTCATGGTCTGGAAGTTCCTAATGGGAGTATGGTAGCAAAAACATTTTTATTATTATTAATAATTTTAAAGAGCTAATTTACAAAAGCAGAAGACTGGGCTGTGCAAACTTTACACACTAAAGACTGTTTATTTTAGCACAGTAATTCATTTAAGTTGGTTTACTTGTAGGACACAACCTATTTATTACTTAAATCCATCAACTGTTACAACATCTTTAGAGGTTTCTCTTAATAAAAGGTGACAGATGAGGTGGTCTTATAAGCTGCCCCATACAAGCAGGCCTAAAATTTCAAGGTGGCAGTCACAAAGAATATAGTGCATTTTAAACTATATAAATAAATAAAATCACAACACATTCATCCAATACAAAAAACAAACAGATGGCACCATAACTTGTAAGAAACAGACTTACTTGCTGAACTGAAAATTAACTGCCTGATCACTCAGAATTTCAAAGTGAACGGGACGATCACCCATGCAGTATTTTCTTAGTGACTCTAAACAAGTATGTATCGTTTTTCTGGAAGGTTTGTTGTCATGAAAGAGGTCCCCACCTAATAAAACAAAGTCCACCTGTATATAACAAAGAGCTCTATTATTTCAATACAGCATTTTGTATCACCTTAAAGGCCTGTAAGCAAACTGATTAAATTACTTCTTCTAAGTAGTCCCACATATCTCATACTGGGATCCCTAGGTAAAATGAGTCTGTAGTTGCAGATATTCTGTAGTTACTTGGCTCATGAATAAGTAAACTAAATAAATCATTCTGAAAAATATTTTTTAAAACAACTGAGGACTCTACATCTGGACACAGTGCTCCAGGTGAGGCCTCACAGCACAGAGCAGAGGGGCAGGATCACCTCCCTCGCCCTGCTGGCCGTGCTGCTTTGGCTGCAGCCCTGGATACAGTTGGCCTTCTGGGCTGTGAGGGCACACTGCAGGCTCCTGTCCAGCTGCCATCCACCAGTACCTCCAAGTCTGTGCTCTATCCTTTCAACCCCCAGTACCTCATCTCCCCCAACCATTTTCCATTCCTGCAGCACTAAAACCTCTCTACATGCCCCTGGAAGTGGTGCAGGCACACTGAAAATGCCAATCACACAACCACAGTCATAATTTAAGAAGAACGTTCTCAAAGATATTAGCATGTCTTTTATTAAGGGAAAAATCTAACTGGTTGCAAAAAATAAATGCTTAGTATAATATTACAAAAGATTGCAACAAGACTAAGTTTCATAGCTTCTAACAGGTTGGAATGGATTTTCTAGTCTCCTTCACTTTCCAAAAAGTAACTTACTTCATTTTTTTGAGCATGCTCCAAAATTTCATTAAAAGTTACAAATGTGTCATTTCCACGCACTGGGTCCTTCTCCAAATAGCCAAGATGAATATCAGTAGCAATCAGTATCTTAAAGGTATCTTCATCATCCCTAAACAAACCAGAAAATTTCTGTTAGAGAGCAGCATACTCAAGGACTTCAACAGAAACCTTATGAAAGTAACTTGTTTGGTATACAGTCATTGAATACATAGTAGATTTGTTCTAAAACTCTTATCACTGCATCTTTCCTGTAACACTCAAAACATTTCAATGCTTTACTTGCAAGTGGCACTTGGTCTTGGTTAGGCCCTGGAACAGACTCCCCAAGGCAGTGGGCATGACCCCAAACTGCCAGAGTTCAAGAAGCACTTGGACAATGCTCTCAGACATAGGGTCTGATTTTTGGGTAGTCCTGTGTGGAGCCAGGAGTTGGACTCAATGATCCTGATAGGTCCCTTCCAAGTTCGGATATTCTATGATTCTATGATCAAACAAACCAGTTCCAAAACTAGGTTATCCTAATCAGTTTAGCTCAGAAAATGGCTGCAAACACCTAATGAAAAACTGGAGAATCCTCTGCGTGTTTTCAGCCTTTGAAAAGATTCTGTGAACAAACGTTCCATGTCTGTTTGCATCGGGAAGCTACAAACATACAAAGGAAAGGACTTGCACGAAAACACAAACACAGATCTGAGCGCTTAGCTCATTCCAAATGCACTGCAGGCTTGCTGTCTGGTATGGCAGAACTGCATCGTGATGCAGCTGACGGGAGCTTACTGCAAGCTGAAGGCACTCATCTTCCTGCTAGGATTCCTCAAAAAAAGGCTCCAACCACAGTGAGAGAGGGCAGAGAATCGGTTCCTAGTGTCATAGATGCATCAGTGCCTAAGAGATAAGAATACAAACGAATCAGAACGAAGGGCACAGCGAGCTGAACTGGCAATTACTCCGCCTTTTATTAAGAACTATCGCTTGCAAACACCAGCGAGTACAGAACAGGAAAGCTCTGTATACGCTTCAGCCACTTCCGACCAAGCGCAGCCCACCCCCTCACACCGTGAAAACAACGCTGCGCCCGAGGCCGGCCCTGCCCGGCCTACAGAACGCACTAAGGAGCCCGAAGCCCCCCGCCTAGGGCCCGAAGCCCCCCACGGGCCCGATCCTCACGCACCACCCACCGCTACCGCCTCACGCCGTTTCTATAGCACCCGGCCGAGCCCCGCGCCGCTCTCGCGAGATCCGCCCACTTGCAGAGCGCTCGCGTTGGCGGTCTCTCCCGCCGAGCTGCGCGATTGGTCAGTCGGGGCTCACCCCTGCCAAGATGTTACGTCACTTCCGGCAGGAGCTACGGGCCGGAAGAGCTCGTCGCGCAGGTAGGTGGGCGCGCCGGGGCCGTAGCACCGCCCCCCGTGGAGGCCCCGCCCCTGGAGCGGCATTCCCGGGAATCGGTGTGTGAGTTTGCTTCCGCGTGGAACGGTGACAAAGCTAAGCAGGGTTGAATGGGGGCGAGAGTGGATGGGAGGTCCGTAAGGCTTGATCTCGGGCAGGGCTGGGAAAGCGGAGGGTACCGACACCACCTTCGGGACGAGTCCCTGCTCGCACCGGGTGTGCGGCGGCCCTCCCCGAGTGGAGGGGAGCGAGGCCTGTGCTTCCCTGAGTCTGTTTTCACTGGCAATTAGTGTGTGATTGACACTTAATACAAATACTGGTGTGTATCTGCACCTTACAGATGCTAACTGAAAATGAGTAAAGGCAAACGTGCTGCTGAGAAGGACGCTGATGAGGGGGACGATGACAGCGATGAGTATGCAGAGTTTACGGAGAGCTTTAACCAACTCGAGTTGCTGGAAACGCACCGGCATTTGATTCCTATAGGAACTCAGAGCTGTTGGTCAGGGCAGTCTGACGATGAAGACGATGAACAAGAAAGAAGTGAGGAATGGTATGAAATGCAAGAAAAAAAAATGGAGAAAAATCCAGAGAAATTGCTACTCTGGGCAGCTGAAAACAATCGGGTAAGGCATCTGTTCTATATATCACTAACAAAAATGTTGTATTGAATAGATGTTTGCAGTTCCTTCCACAAGCGAAAACTTTCCTATGCTACTCTTTATCCCTCCCATCTATTTTGATCCAAGTTTCTGGAAAGCATCTCCCTTTGTATTCCACACACTAAAATATTTCTTGGCCAGTTAGCTTTCAGAAGAAAACCTTTGATTGTAGATCAAAGATAAAATATCAGCACTGTTCTTAAACTTGGATCAACTCAGAAGTGTGCCAGACTCTTTCTTCATGGTATGTACGCATTTTAACGGGGGTGGAGAGGGTGTATCTGAAGCTTTATTTTCTTCAAATCTACATATGCTGAGAATGGAAGGAACCCATAAGGATCGAGTCCAATCCTATCCTTTTTTTCTTTTTCTTTCAATCTTGTTAATATAAAAAAGGTTTTTATTCTTGGAAGACAGAGAGAGAAGATGAAGATTCTTGTTAGGTAGCCTGTTACACCTTTATGTTTATAACAAAGGCAATCAATGAAAACAAACATACACAAAATGCAGCTATAGTTTTGTGAAGGCACACTTTTCTTCAAAGATACTCCTCGTGCTGCCACTAAATGCCCCACACTGAGTGAGGTGAGTCACAGTTGTGTTTCTGTGCCAGACTGTTGTGTCTCTATTTCAAGTAATAACAACTGGTTTCATCTTAAAATTTCCTGTTATACGTAGTCTTTTGTGAGACAGACAGGAACTGCTTTTTCTTTAGAAAAAAAGCATCTTTAGAACAGAGCAATAGACGTGGTATGCCTTTTTTACAGTGGTTTGTATGAAATTCCCCGTTTTCCTTCAATAGCTGACTACAGTGAGGAGGCTCCTTTCCGAAAAGCTGGCTCCAGTTAATGCTCGTGATGAAGATCAGTACACTCCTCTCCATCGAGCTTCCTACAGTGGGCACTTGGACATGGCCCGGGAGCTGGTCGCCCAAGGGGCAGATATTCATGCACAAACAGTGGATGGCTGGACGCCCCTGCACAGCGCGTGCAAGTGGAACAATACAAAAGTGGCTGCATTCTTACTTCAGCAGGGTGCAGACATCAACGCTCAGACAAATGGTTTGTTGACTCCTTTACATATTGCTGCAGGAAACAAAAACAGTAGGGAAACACTTGAACTTCTGCTGATGAATCGCTACATAAAAGCAGACCTGAAAAATAACTTGGATGAAACTGCCCTTGACATTGCTAGGAGGACCGATATATACCACTACCTTTTTGAAATAGTAGAAGACTGCATAAATGCTGTGTCCCCTTAAAAGCTGTGGTTAAACTTGTGAATGTGAATTTTACTGCCTCTTGTTTGTCACACAGCGTTCTGTGTGCTTGGTCTGTCCCTTTGCATCAAGGTTGTCGTTTAAGATACTGAGATATTCTCATCAGGCAAAATCTCACCTTTTGGAACTCAACTCAGTGGTTTTCCTCATTCTTTGAAGTGCTATTACTGTTATCAGGGTATTCAGAAAGCTTCAGTGAATTCCACAATTTCAGTGAGTCTGTGCTTAATTAGTGCAAATTTGGAGGGACCTTTGGTCCAAAACGTTGATGTCAAAACAGGAGGGAAAACTGGACTATTTACTTTATGTGAAAGAATTCAGGTTTGGTTATGCAGAGTTTATTACAGCTCACTAGAGAATTATTTTTGAGGAGCTTTTTCTTAAACTGCATGGAAGCTCTGAATAAATATAACTTACTTGGGTGATTTACAAAATGTTTTGTGATCTGGTGTAAGGCCTATTATAAAATAAAACACTTAACCCTAAATATTTTATTGTCGTATCTTTAATTGAGAGTTCAATAGCCAATAGGATTGCCTGTTCATAAATTAATAGAACTATTCATAGGAACCTTAACTGGGTGAGGATAAACAGCCAAAATCCTGTAGTGCCTAATTGCTAGTTCTTGGCAGCCAAATCTGAGCTGGGCTTCCAGAAGGTCTGACAGCAGTTTTACTGCCATGATTTAACCAAAGTGAACGTGGCAGGGGTTGGTTTAAGGCCATTAGCGTGCACTTAAGTGCAGTTTCTCTCTATAGTAATGCAAGTTAGAAATGCAGTGGTTTACAATGAAGGCTTGGGACTCTTCATCTCAGGTTGAAAACAAGGAAGACTCTTCTGGGTGGATATTAGGAAAAAATGGATATTAGGAACAATTTCTTCTCAAAAAGAGTGAACAGAAAGAGCATTGGCAACAGGCTGCCCAGGCAGGTGGCAGAGTCCACTGTC
Source organism: Numida meleagris (assembly GCF_002078875.1). Taxonomy (NCBI): domain Eukaryota; kingdom Metazoa; phylum Chordata; class Aves; order Galliformes; family Numididae; genus Numida; species Numida meleagris. The sequence continues at coordinate 183,612,875 of NC_034409.1, read as the reverse complement.
CCTGGAGATGTTCAGGAAATCCGGAGATGCAGCATTGAGGGACGTGGTTAGTGAGCATGGTGGGAGTGGGCTGACAGTTGGACAAGATGATCCTAAAGGTCTTTTCCAACCTTAATGATTCTATGTTAGGCTGTGTTTGGTCCTCTGATGGAGCATCTTTGAGGGCATCTCCATCACCCTGGCTCTCTTGGAGCCAGCCAGCCTCCTAACATGACTGCGCAGTTTTGTGCACCACAGTATGGAAAGGACATAAAACTACTGGAGAGTGTCCAAAGAAGGACTATGAAGATAGTGAAGGGTCTAGAGGGGAAGACGTATGAGGAGCAGCTGAGGTCCCTGTTGTGCTCAGCTCAGAGCAGAGCAGGCTGAGGGGAGGCCTCATGGCGGCTGCAGCTCCTCACAGGGAGCGGAGGGGCAGCGCTGAGCTCTCTCTGGCGACCAACGTCAGAACCCGAGGGAACACCACGAAGCTGCATTAGAGGAGAGTCACGCTGGATATCAGGAAAAGGTTCTTCACCAGAGGGTGGTCATGCACAGGAACAGCCTCCCCAGAGCACTAGTCACGGCACCGAGCTTGCCAGAGTTCAAGAAGCATCTGGATAAGGCTCTCAGACGTACGCTCTAGTTTTTGGATGGTTCTGTGTGGAGCCAGGAGTCGGATTCGATGATCCTTACGGGTCCCTTCCAACTCTGTCGTGCTATGGCTGCGCCCGCCTGCCGCACAGTCCGGGGCAGCCACAAGATGGCGACGTGCAGCCGCCGCCCGAGCAGAACCCGCCCGCTCCCGCGGCAACCGCCCCACGCGCTTCCTACCCGCCGGGCGCGGCGGCGATGAGGGCGGCCAACAGCCAGCAGCCGGCGGGGGCGGCCCAGGAGGAGGACAGCGATGGCCGCAGCGAGACGGCGGGAGGCGGGCAGCCCCGTGAGCGCCCCGTCCCCTCCTCTCGCCTTCCCCGGCCCGCTACCCCCGGCTCTCCCGTCCCCGCAGCTGGTGGGCGCTGGGCTCCTCCTGAGGGCTCCAGAAAATCCTGGAGGGAGGGGATGGTGGGGAGGGGAGCTGTCACATCCCTCCCTAGGCTGCCTGGCGTAGGTTGCCTTCTCCCGGGGCAGTGCCCGCTGCCATGGGGTACGAGACCTCCTCCACCCGCCCGCAGCTGCACCTTGGGTTGCTCGCCATGGAGAGACTCCATCGCCGCAGCTCCCCACAGCCCGGGGTTGCCTTGGCTGCAGCATTCCGTGGTGCAGAGCCCTGTTGCTGAACATGATCATGTCTGTAAATCTGTCTTAAAGTGTATTAAAGCAAAAAGAATAGGATGAAATGAAATGACATCTAGCAAAGCACGTTGGCATCAGGGAAGTTAAAATAACTGGTTCTTGTGTGATGTGTTTTGCTAACAGGTAAGAACTTTTTGTATGTTGAGCCATCTAAGAGAGTTAAAGAAATACTTGAAGAAGAGCTCTGTTTCTGGAAAGAAGAATGCCACATTAGACATCCAGCTGCAGGTAATCTTCCCTGTGAGCAAATGGAAAGTGTTTGTCGGGGCAAATGAAACAGAAAACGTTTGAGGAACTGTAGTAGAATTACTTATTTAGAAACCAAACAAACAAAACAGTCTAGAACACTTACGTACTAGTCTAGTGAACATTTAGAAACAGACGAATTGTATATAGTCTATTTTTTTAGCATGAAATTATGTGACTATAGAGAACACAATTCCATGTAATCTATCAGCTTAATAAAACAGAAACAAATACCAAACGGTAGAGAGGTTTTGTTACTTCTTTCTTTGAAAGAAGAGAGATTTTATTACTTCTTTCCTTGAAGGAGGCATTGTAGTTACTAGAATACGTTGTCTGCTTCTGCTGCTCAAAATTGAAGTTGGTGCTGAAAAGAAGTTGTTGAGGTAAAAATGAATAAAGGGATTTCCGTTTATTCAAAACAAAGCAATTAGAAAATTGGTCTGTTTAGGCAGCTTGAAGGTTACAGACAGACTTGAATACAGTAGAAAATGAGGAAATGGAAGTCTGAGAGGGAACAAGGTGTTTGCTCTGGATAAGAAACAATTAAAAAGGTATTTCAGCATTTGTATCATTAGTAGCCTGTACAGAGTATAATCTGCTTAGTTTAACTTACGACTCTGCTAACACCTAGAGCTAACATTAGCACTGGGGTGTTGAGCTGTTTGTTAACTCATACTCCTAAATCCATGATACTTTTCCTCCATCGTACGTGGTTACTGTTCTGTAGCCCGGTGTTCTATCCCACAGAGTAAAGCTATTCCTTGGTTATGTTAAGCTGCGTTTTGTAGGAATAGGCCCACCATAATCTTTCTTAACTACTCCATCTTCCACAAAAGTAGCAAGGCCTTAAATTTTGCCTTAATTTCCAAATCTGGACAAGTTTGAAAAAGGTCTTTCTGTGTTCTTCTATTTAAGATTAGAACCCAAAAGTAAATTCACTCAAAATGAACTTCAAACAATTGGATTCACAGATGAAAATGCACAAAAGCTGGGTGATGTAGCCAATACTCTGTCAGGTTTAAAGACCATTTGAACCTGCAACTGTGTGATTGTGATTAGGCTCCTTAATTACAGCACACAGTGGCAAATGGACTACTTATGTAAACTCTATAGTAAATGGAGAAAAAAAGGCACTTTGAAAACACAATTCTTCTGACTTGTCCTAGATACTTGTCCTTGCATTAATCATTCTCTGTAAGTGTGTTTTCTTACCATTGATGGTAAAGGGATCAGGACAAGTGGTTGAGTTGCAGATGCTTAACACACCGACATTGCACTGCATTCATCTGCCACTGGATCAGAATTGTCTGGAAGATTTCAATTTGATCATATGAATGGATGTTATGAAATACGTTCACATAATTTCTGGATATTCCCCACAATGAAATGCATGTTACAAAGGCTTAAAGCACTTCAGACAACACAGAACCACAAAAATATTTGTCACGGGAATGTATAAAATCTTTGTATAACAAGCTCAATGTATAATAGTATGTATAGTACAATTGCTATATACTTTGCATAGCATAATAATGCTTTGTATAATCAGGTCAATTAGATGTTGGTGTGCAAATTATTTAGTAAGAACCTAGTTCCTTTTTCATCAGTATGCATCCAGATAATTAAAGATGCTACACAAGTGGCCTGGGCTTTGATGAAATCTAATTGTCAGGCTGGATGATTACTGATATACACAGTTTAGAAGATTCAGGAGTTTACTGTTTTATGTCCATTAGGTAACTGGTAAATGGTAACCTTTCTACAAAATAAGCTAGTTTTTTTTTTTTTTTGTATGATCAATATACTGTGCTAGTTGCATTTCATAGAACCATAGAATCACCAAGGTTGGAAAAGACCTACAAGATCATCCAGTCCAACCATTTACAGTATTACTGTTGTTTCTTATGGATTAGCTACATCCTGCTTCAGTTAAGAACCTTGCAGTGCTGAATTGTTTCACAGACACTGGAGAGTGATGCAGACCTTTAGCTATCAGAATTGCTCTCTGAAGATGACAGTCACTCTTTTTCATTAATTGTGGAGGATGCGTATAGTGTTGTCCCTACTGACTTCTAATTACAGTACTGACCAAAGGGACTGTCATTTAATTGTTTCACCAATTTTAGAACAAGTTTAATAATCAGTTGTAACAGTATTATTTTGACTAATTATTAACAGTGGCTCTGGAAGGAATTTGGAGTGTGAGAAAGAATTTCTCCATTGGAGGCCTGCAACCAGCATCACAGAACAGAAATGGTTTACTTTTACCACCTCAGTTCTACTCAAGGCATGTAGGAATGAAAAGTAAGAGTCAACAATAAGAATCTTTCCTTATTTCACCTCACTTTAAAGTTGTCAGTTAATGTTTCTTTTTATAATTAATTGACATATCACTGGACTGCATGTTTATCTTGTTCAATGTTACTTTTCCATCAAATGACCTGTATAACCTTACACATTTGGGCATCCTTCTGCAGAGCTAACTCACCTTTATTAATTAGCCAACAGACTTGAAATCTTTGCAAAAGAAACCTGTTTAGAATTGCTATGTTGAGTCACCTTGTTTAATATTCTGAAACATGGGGAATAATCACTTATTTCCTACTGATGGTTGGTGAGTGTTGGTTACATGAAGGTAATAAACATTAATTCTCCTTCTTTGCATCCAGCCATAACCAATTCAAATATTTGGTAGAGCCCTCCCCCATCATGGCTTCTGATAAGAGGTTGATCTAGGCACCATCATTTTTGCAGGCATTTTTGCATTTATGGCACGTTCACTTGGTTCTCTGGGGCACTATTTCTTCCTTTGTAGTTATTTGGGTGTGGCTTTTGAGGAATGGACCTATTCCTTATGAGTTGGTAGTTTTAAGCATGGTCATCTTAATACGTCCACTGTCTCTTTTCCTGGAATGTGTTAACTTTGTAGTGGGAAGTGAGATCTTCTAGCCCTAAGGAAACACTGCATTGATTAGCTTTATAAGAGGAATATTATTAGTGCCATAAGGTTGCAGAATACATTAACTAGCATATTTTGCCATTAATAAAAGTTCCGTATCGTGTTCTCACGAGCTAGTTGTTTAAGAATACAGCTAGCTGCAGATTTTCAGCACCTCTTTCTTTCAGTGTTGATCTTGTGAGCTCTGGAGATACTGGCCTGTTAAAAACTAGCCCCTGTTGCACATAAGTGATTGACTGACACAAATTTGATGGCCTAATCCATGCCAGGTTCTAACTGCAGTCACTTCTGGTATGTACTCAAACTAAAATTTTAGTCACACCAAAGAAATACAATAAAATAATGCCTCAGAGTTCAGAGATGGCCATAATTTTAAAACTCATATGCCTGAGACTTCTAGTGAAAGCACACAGTTCTTGAAGATTCTCATCTCTTTTATTTCCCATTAAGATCAGTGAGAAAAGCACAGCTTTAAAACAAGACGGGTTATTCAAATCTATTTTGGTGCTGAAATGTATGGGATTCGTTGGTTTTCATCTGGGAAGGTAGATGTTGCTTTGTTCCTAAGGGCTGCTGCTAGAAGGAGAAGTGATGCTTCTCCTCACTGGCTTTACTGCCTGTTTTGCAGCGGAATAGGCAGGTAGCATGAGAGGAGGGATGGCAGAAAAGATACAAACGAGAAAAAACTGGAAGCAATCTGACTTCAGATCCTGTACTCATCAAACCATTTCCATTCACACAATTTCTTCTGTGTAAAGAGCAGGGGAAAAAAATGTGATAATATATTGAGAGATGGAATGTCTAAGAAGTTAGACAAAAAAGGAAAGGGATTTCCAGAAAGATGAACTTACTATGTTCAGCACCCAAAAGAAAGGCGCCAGGCAAAGGGTAAAGGAGAAGCACAGATAATGGAAGTGAAAGAGAAGACGGAGGACAGAAAGTTAGGAATTCCTGAAGGGAATTGGAGAGGAAAACACAGTTCAGCAATGCAGGGATATAAATTAAAAGAAATGAAGAAAAACGATGTAGGAGAAATAAGTGGAACAGAAGAAAAGTAAGAAATAAATTAGACCTATTTTGCTGAATTTGCTGAAGTTAATGCACATATTTTTGCGTCTCCCTTTTCCTGCCTTTCCCTAAATGTGGCTAGCTGCTTGGGGGGCTCACTCTGTGATGTCTCATCTATCCTTACAAGGGTCTTCATTTTTTTGAAAACCTGAATCTGTTTTGATGTGTCCAATCAAAATTTAAAATGACTAGCCATCTGTGGAAATTTAGGTCTGTATTTATAAGAGTTTAAGCAAGTTCTGGTTGGGTAGGGAGTTATTTTCTTGTTATAGTTGTTTTAGCCGTATGTTCCTGCTGCTTTTTTTTATCTCATGTTGTAGTACTCAAATCTGATCATCTTTCAGTCAGTGATGAAGATATTACAATCAAAAAAATTACAAAATGTTTCCGATGACAAAAATGTGCTAACTATGAAACTTGACATTTTTGTAGTTTTCTCTGTTGCAGAGTGATTTTAAGTTCCAGCAGAAAATCATAATGTAGTTGAAGAGATGCCTTAACGTTTCTTAATATGCATTAAGCTCAGCAATTCCTGGGCCAAGAGTTTGTGATTCAATATCGAGCTCAATTTAATAAAAGTTTAACATAAAAAAAGCCTGTGATGTCTCTGTTTATGTAAGAGCTATCATAGTGGCAGCCTGGAACCTAAACTAACCTGTCACTTAACTCCCACTTGTAACCATTACCATCGTGAGGTAATACCAAATGATCATTTGTTTGTATTTATTGTATTGTAACAGTACTTAGGAAATAATCATGGATCCTTCAAGGTACTTTGCAAGAACAGAACAAGAGAGAGCTTTGTGGCTGATTGGGAGAGGACCCAGAGGACTGGCAGAAAGTCCATATCACTCCTGTCTTCAAGCAGGGCTGGATGGAGGATTTAGGGAACTGCTGGCTGGTTAGCTTTCCTGCAGTCCACGGGAAGATGATGAAGCAAATAATCCTGGAAGGCATTTCCAAACATATGATGGACAAGAGGGTGGTTGGGAGTAGCCAGCAAGGATTTAGGAATGGGAAA